>NW_003852493.1:3565196-3583307 GCF_000181295.1 Otolemur garnettii | reverse complement strand
CTTAGTGTTCAGGCAGGAAGGAAATGGTCTTAGGAACCAATGGTCTTAGTGTTCAGGCAGGAAGGAAATGGTCTTAGGAACCAATGGTCTTAGTGCTCAGGCAGGAAGGAAATGGTCTTAGAAACCAATGGTCTTAGTGTTTAGGCAGGAAGGAAAATTCTGCTTTTTGCAGCAAGAATTGGGCGTATTCAATATTACAGCTCTGTCACCCCGTGCAGTAGGGCTTCTGAATCTATTTGTTTTGGGGGACTATCCTATGCATTGCAGATATTTAGCAGCATCTTTAGCATCTGCTCCCCAGATGTCAGTAGCATCCCCAGTTGGAGCCAAATATATCTGCTGGATGTCCCCAGAGAAGCAGCATGCCCTCTGCTCTTGGACTTCATTGCCACTTACGCTCAGCAGGGAGAAGTTAAAAGATAACACAGAAGAGGCATAGTCATTCTCTTTTAAGCTGAGGTACAGAAATGATAGACACTGCTTCCACTCATATTCCTTTGGAGAGGAATAAGTCATGTAGCCACATCTCACTTCAGAGAGGCTAGGAAATGTCATCTACTCATGTGCCCAGCTACAATTTTTGTTAGTATGGAAGGAGAAAACCAGATTTTGGTTCATGCTTAGCGGCCTCTGGCACACACATTTCAGGGAACTAAAAGCTATAATCTGACGCTTGCTGTTAGCGTTTGTACATTTGTGTTACAGTTGGTGGAAGAGTAGCGTGGTCTCTGGATCCTTCTCTGCTTCTGTTTTCTTCCAAATATTGGTGGATGGAGTCTCCCGGGCTATGGGTTTGGTTAAGGTTACCATAATCCTGAGAAAGAGCTCAAAAGTGTGAGGTATGACTCTCTCACATCAATTACAATTTTCTTTGAATATGTCTGGTTTTAACGGCTGCATTTTTAAAAGTCTGTGGAGAAACCAATACAAGTGGAAGTCAACAAAGATCATCACAGGGAGAAAATAAGTTCACCAAAGGAGATTAAAAGATCTTTGTATATTTAACTAGTAAGCATCTCTTGTCATATAAAGGAATTTTACCTTTTAAAACATGAAACTGTAAATTTATTTCCCATGAAAGATAAAGTATAATACTTACTATTAAAATGGGTAATTTTTAAAATTCAGTTTGAACAAAGAATTTAAACATTATGGCAATAAAACACTAGAGTTCATCATCTCTAAGAAGAACTTTGGTATACTTGTCCTGGGAAATCTCTGACATTGTAGGGGAGGGAAGAAGGGACTGAGGAAGATGAGGGTGGGAGAGAGCGTACTGTAGTCATACTATCTTCCCAGTATGAGTATGGCACATGTAAGTTGAGATGAAGCTGAGTTGAACTAATACCTCCATCATTCCAGAAATCCATTTCTTTAAGTAAAGAGCTATTAGATAGCCTTGACCATCCAGGAGTATTTGGTGAAATTCTTGTGTTTTCAATTAGATTTCTTTATGGCCAGACTTTCTTTCAAGAAATTCCTGTCCAGATATACATTTGGTTTTTTAAGGCTGTCAATAGAACTTATTATTCTGGGTATTTTTGTCAGATAGGCTATAGGACACACTCAGAACTAAATAAATATTTGGTGTATTTTTAATAAAAGTACAATCTTAAATTTTGCCTAAAGTAGATGCTTCATCCATTTCCTACGAAGTTTTCATATTTCATATGCCTGTATCATCATGTGCTAGGACTTGGACATCCACTTCAATTCCACCTTTAATGTAGTATGTCCTCTTTGGCAATGCTTACTCTGGAAAACTGTTTCCCAGATCTGTCCTTTCATCTGGAACTAAGATTCTTATTAAGAAACTGTGCCACAGACCCACCATTGGAAAACATCCCTCTTTGGGGCGTAACTTGGCACTTAGACTAACGCGGAGCAACCGGATGTGACAATTTGGGACAAGAAAACAATGGCATATATTGTACTACAATAGAGTTTGACATGATAGAAGCAATCTGAAGGGGCCAAATGCAATTTGCCAAGGAACTTGTTCTCTAAGGAGTCAGCACTGATTTTCCTGATACACTGTCAACATGTTGAAAGCCGGAAATGAAGACGTTAGTTTTTTTCTTTACTTGAAAATGTAGTAACTGGTAGTAACTGGTCACTCTTTACCTTCTTAATTTGTAGAAGAAGAATGGGCAGAAGTTAGACCACAGTTGCAGAGTAGAAGTTTCAGTGAGTTGGCCTATCATCCAGAATACTAATTATGCAGTGATTTTGAAAGCAACTGAGATCTTAAGTGGAAGAAGAAAATTCATGGAGGAAGACAGCATGCTAATGGTGGGAATACATGGTGACGTGAAAGTACCCAGTTGAAGTGACTTGTTTATAGTATTTCTATTTTCCATAGTGCATGTTCCAAACTTTCTCCCTTATTCCAAGAACCAAGCTTCTGTGCTGTGGTTTCCCTTGCTGGTTTTCTTTGCAGATTACGTTAGACATTCTACCTTAAGCTCCCTTCGTGTTACTCTCCTACATCTCTCTTCTTCCCCCTTTCTTAGTTCTGAAGAATTAAGTATTTCCCTTCCCTCCTTATTCATGTTTTCATTGTCATGTTCCGTGCCAGGACCCTGGCATTTATAACTTCTGTTTTCAAGGCTTTTTTCTTAGCCTGCTTGGTAAGATGTGGAAGATTACCCAAAATCTTTTAAGAAATCTTTTCTAGGCTACATAACCTTCGTTTTCATTCCCTTCTTGAAGTTTGTGACCTCCAGTGCCTCATCTTTCAATAACCCCTGAGTCTTTTGTGAACTGTTTTAGATGGTGTCAGCTTAGGTATCTCACACACTTGTCCAACCATTCTGTTTCATTATTTAGTTCTCTCTCCTCTTCTGGCTTTTCAAACTTAGTTGTTTCTCGGGTTCAGTCCTTGATTAGCATCAGTTTTCTTTCTTCTCCATACTGGCAACATCAAGCACACTCAGCTCTTCTAATGGGTGATTATTGATGACTATTGCCACAGTTTGTATCTCAGTGGAGATTTTCTTCTAACCTGGTAACTTCCTACTGAAAATTTCCAAACGTAGCATGTTCCAAACAAAATGCAACATTTTCTCTGTGTCCCCAACTTCTTCGAGTAACTGACTCCCTCAGTTCCTGTATCCAGTCACATTCTCAGTTCTCAAAAGCTTGCTTACGGGGCCTCGTTCCCATTAACCTTTTCACCTCTCTAGCATGTTTGTAATTAAAATTGGTATTATTTACTAGTTTGACAAATGATCTTCCTGCTTTCTATACTCTTTTTCTTCCAATTTATTTTTCATACTATTGCCATGTTAGATTTCGAATTTATTGTTTCACACAAAAGCTTACACCCTATGCACTGGGTGTAATCGAAAACCCCTTAGCTTGGCATTGAAGTCATCCTTTCTTAATACAGTAGGAGGAAATAATACTTCCTCAGTGTCCTCAGGAGATTAACTAACTCACTGTGAAGTCAGAGAAACAAAATTTAAATTGACCAGGACTATCTGTTCTCCTCTCTCATGTGGGGTAGTTGTTGTAATTTTGCATCGAAATAAATGCTTTATAAAACCATTGGCTATAGAATTTCATTTGGAATTTGCCAATGCAATATAGACCTTCAGTACTTATCAGCTTAAATCGACAATTTTTCTTACAATTTGTCCTCAACTACGACCTTATTTTAGTGCTACACTAAATTCCTTTTTGCATATACAAACACCACACTCTTGGCTCTAGGTCGGGTGGTTGTCTTCATTTGAAATGAAAACCGAATCTGGTATGATCATTGTCTTTCTAGGAGAAATCACCTGATAGAATTAATAAATGACACTCTGATTATAATCAGATTACTTTCCCACCAGTTAAAATGAATTATGGTTTTGGTAACTGCTGTTTTAGCATTTAGAAATCCACTAATCCAAAAACTAGAAAATGTGTATAGACACAACCTTTATTGCACTGTTTATTTAAAAAGCAATGGGGGTCAATGCGTATGGAGGTCAACTAGAAAGATAACAATCATTATTACTTCAATAACTTTTTCATTTTTTCACTCACCATATTTCCTAAACAGACAAAACTAGAAGTACTACCTGGAGAGGAATCCCCCTTTTAAATCAAATTACATGAAAGGTTGAGGCGAGAGCCTCAAGCTGTCACTCCTTGAAAATGTACTTGTCCCAGACAAGGTTGCTGATGTTGCAGTTAGGAGTTCACATCCTGGGAGAGGTTTACAATTGAAGCTGAGGTGTATCTGATTCAGCCCTGAGGCAGAAAAACTGGACGAAGCAGTTTTTTTCCCTTCCTCTTTGCAGACTGTGTGATTTGTGCAACCGCTTTGGCTTGGCAAATAGGGAAGTGTCAGAGCTAAATCAGCTTTACTCTAAGGGCACGGTGTGCCTGTGTTTCTCAACTCGGTGATGCCCAAATCCAAGACCATTTTACTTCAAGTGGAATACACAGGCAGAGCAAACATTCTCAAGGTCAGCCATACCGGTTCTTTCTATTTCACTGCAAGAACGATTTTCCTTGTTCAGAAATTGGCATGAAAGTCTTTCATGCTTTAGAACAATATCCTCTATGAAAACAATATATTTGGATAACTGCTTGTTTTAATTAAAAGAGAAGATATTATGCAACGAATATATATGGGATAATCAAATACGGGGGAGGGGAAGGTGGCAACCTGAAGTTTACCTTCAGGAGTCCCTGGTCGGCGTTCTACTTGTGAGAGGGCCAGATTTCGCGGGCAGAAGGGAGTGGACAATTGAAGCTAGTAGCTGTAGAATTCAAGCTCTATTGCCTGACTTTTCTACAATTACTCACAATATTTCAAGCAGCAGCAGGGTTGGGGCCTGAGTTATTTGGGTTATTTCTTCTCCTTCAACTTTTAGTGTAATAAGTAGAACTGAAACGGCGGGCTTGTGTGTGTGAGCATGTGTGTTATTGTTACTGTGATTATTATCATTTTGCAGTTTGACACAGTTTATCCTTAAGTAAATAAGGTCTGGCCATTGGATAAAGAAGACCTGAATTGTTCAGATGCCTGCTGGGGAATAGAGAAGTGTGGCATTTCCTTTTCCTGTATCGTCACTGTTAGGGAGAGAGGCCCAAGTACAGACAGATGTTTGAAGCCTGCACAGGCTCAGTAAATACCCCTGGGTTCCCTTCCACGGCTCAGTAATGAATGCTGCCCTGCTGTGTCCTTTCAGCTCCGGCCATTTTGCTTCTTTTACCTTCCTTCTCCTGAGTTTTATGTAAATCGTGTGTTGATAATGGAATGAAATGGTTTCCATGGAGCTGAACAAATATAGGTCATATTGTAAGGAACTCTTCCTCCCTTGAAGTACACAGGTGAATTTGCATATAATTTTAATTGTTCAGTTTTATAAGTAGGACTGAAACTGGGAACAAAGTTGAGCTTCTTGTGAGGTAGACTCTTACATTCTCTCAAGAAAATTTTCTGTACTGATACAATGAAAACTCAAACTACACAAAGCATTGGCATTTAATAGAGAGAAAAAACAGATGGGAAATCTGCTTTTTAAAAATATATTTTTATTGCCTACTAGCTGAGTAGTTTACTCCTTTGTGCATTGGCTTGAAATCTATGTCTAAATACACTGTTATTTTTTTAAGTCACCTGTACATCTAAGAATCCCTCTTGACTTACTTATGCATGAATTAACTCATTCAAAAAATAAACTTTTGATTCAGCTAGATCTGGAATTGAATCCTGGTTTCAATGGCTTTTGTTTGGGAAGTTAGCGAAGCTCACTAAATTTCTTCATGGGTGAAGTGGGATGATCATATTACCTGACAAGGTTTTTGTAAGGGAGAAGGACATGCCTTTCAACTTTGGATTCAGGGTCTGCCACGTGATAGTGTTACAGCGGCTGTCTTAAACTATTTGGGCTGCGATAACAAAATATTAATACCATAAACGAAATGGCTTATAAATAATAGAAATTTATCATCGTTTTGGAGGCTTGGAAATACAAAATCAGGGAACCAGGCAGATTCTGTATCTGGTAATGGCCTGTTTTGAATCTAAGATTGTTACCTTTTCACTATAAAATGGGGAGGAGGTCTCTCTGGGATGTCTTTTGTAAGGGCACCAATCCTCTTCAGAAAGTCTCTACCCTTATGAGCTAATTTATCTCCCCAAATCTCACCTGTCCTAACTCCTAACCATCACCTTTGGTTAGGAGTTAGGAATTAAACACATAGGTTTTCTGGGGACACATGTGTTCAGACCGTAATAATGGTCATAAGAATTTGTCCTGAAGGCTTCCTATTAGAAGGAGCTCAACTGGCCATTACCATCAGCTTCTGAGATCTGAAACCCACCAATGCATTGGCAATACAGCTGTGTGCAGGCTACTCCCAGACAATGTCTAGGTACCGCAGGGAACTAGGGCAGGTTCATTCCTGGAAGACAGCAGTCTGTTTAGTATGGTCACTTTGGCTCAAGGACACTTTGGCAGCCTTATCAGACCTTTCTTGTCTTGCATACTGTAGTCCAGAACACTTTCAGCCAACCTTCCTCCTCTTTCATTTTGAGACCGCAGAATTACACTGTGGTCTGAAGGCTCCCTCCTCAGCTTCTGTCACAGGTAATTCTAAGGAAATCCTTGCATCTTGGTGTCTGATTCTTGGAGAACCCACATTAACACAGATGCTCTTCAATGAGAGTGGTTTTAAAGAGCATGTTTATTCTGATTAGGTGCAAAGCACCTTTTTGGGCTCAGTGCATGATGCAAAGTTGACTAAACATATTTCATTATTTCAAAGAAGTGAGGGCATCCTACTGATGAGTGGTGTCACAAGGCTAAAAGATATGATATTGAAAACTTTTACCCCTTGGAAGAAAGATGCCATAAAAATTAATGATGGGCAAAATAAAATTAAAGGGCACCTTTTAAAGCAATGTCATTTAGAAATGTAACACCGGTGCATTTCTAGTCTCTACTGTAACTTTGCTCTGGGATAATTCCTCAGGCAAATGTTGGAGAAGGAAATATACAAGGAGGGATTTGTAAGACGGGCTTAATTGACTCTAAAATCTGGTATGCATTTTTGTAATTTAGTTCTATCAGAACTAAGAGTAGGTTGATAGTGGAAAGAGAAAGAGGCTTTGATTAAGAGACTTTGCTTAACAGACTTCTCCCATTTATTGTGACATTGGACCTCTGTAGAAACCTGTTCTTATTTGTCAAGGTAAATTTGAATAAGATGAGCAAAAAAGTCCAGTGTCTTCAACTTCTGAGTCTAGTAATTCCATGCCCTTCCAGATAGATTGATAGGGTGCTGATTGGAATATTGAGACACTTGTATTAAAGCTTCCATAACTGAAGTGTCCATCCACACTGCTAAACTTTGGGGTGGAATTTCTGAAAGAAATCATCTTTCCTTTTCCTCTTCCAACTTCCCTTCAACAAGCAAAGACCTTTAAATATATGAGTGAATGAATGTGTCTGTTTTGGAAGTTGGGGAGAATTCTATTTTTAGTTTCTTAGAAAAGAATCATTGAATACTGTTCTTAGACATCAATCATATTTTACTTTTAATAATTATGTTTTTCAAAACACCTTATATAGTACTATTGACATGACTGAATAGTTTGACTCTCTGATAGTAAAGAAGGCATTTGTTTTTAGCAAAATTTTATAGTTTAGGATCTTATGAAACTCAAATGCAAGTGACTTTTTCAGCCCTAGGAATGGATCTGACATATGCTGATTTCCAATGTCCATTTGACTCTACAGATATTTTCTGTAATTGAAGAAAATTGCATCAATGAGTCCAAATATCTCGGGGTTTTGCCTTTTATCACAATTCTGCTAGATACCAGAAAGGGACTTTAACAGCTTGACTGTTTAATACACAAACCAAAGGAGTGGGTTAATGACACTTATCATCCATACTCTAAAATAGTTCCACTAATTCAATCAGAGCAATAATTCTGTTTCATTTTTTTAGCAACAGAGTTGAGAAATAAATTGTTCGCTAAATTCAGATTTGAGAGTTTGTTTTTTCTGACAACTCCAAGGCAATATTTTGCATACGCCTGAGTTTGTTCACGGTGCTTTAGTTCTGCTGAGAGTCCTTAGCAGCAGTTCTCAACCTGTGGGTCATGACCCACAGGAAGTATATTAAAGGGCCACAGTATTAGGAAGGTTGAGAACCACTGAACTATGGGGTGTGGACTTTTCATGCTTTTGTTCTTTAGGAAGATTGAGAACTATGGAACTATTGAGTGCGAACTTTTCATACTTTTGTTCTTTAGGTGGGCCTGACCTCAAAGTGTGATCCAAAATGTCCTCCCAGTACTCCCAACCAGACTCCATCAACACAGGTACAGACATGCCCTGTTTGCCTCTATTTGTCCTCAACATCTTTTCAGAATCTGCTTGGGCTCTTTCACAGGATCAAGCTCACATTCCCGTCTCACTAAATATGAAACTTTTGTAACTACCGATGTAGGCTATGCTTTTATATAAATATCTGTGGGTTGATACTAGTCCTATAAAACTGATATTTAGGTCCTGGGGACCCCACCTTTCAAAAAAGTCATTTGTGTAAATGTGAATCTTTCTTAAATAAATCAATAATTTTTTTTCTCCAATAAGTGTATAAAACCAGAAACGTATCAGAAGTGTTACCAGCCTGATTTTGGTATAAAATTATGTCCCTTATGCCTTAAGTCTGTTGTGTTATTCTTGAACTTTTATATATTCTTTTCTTAAAGTTCTTAACATTTGCAATATTTCTCCGCTTTTATACCGAATGAACCCCAATGAACACTTTTCTACCATCAGTAGGTAGGCAGAAAAGTGTTAAGTACAGAAGGTCTATAACTTAAGATGGTTCAACTTACAAGTTTTTGATTTTGCAATGTTGCAAAAGTGACACACATTCAATATAAACCATAGTTCAAGTACACATGCAACCATTCCGTTTCTCACTTTGGTTACAGTATTCAATAAGTTACGAGATATTCAATACTTTGTTATAAAATAGCCATTGAGTTAGATGATTTGTCATAACTGTGGGCTAATGTAAGTGATCTGAGAACATTTAAGGTAATTTAGGCTAAGTTATGATGTTGATGTTTGGTTAGATTAGGTGTATTAAATGCATTTTCTACTTAGAATAATTTCAACTTACGATAGTTTTGTTGGGATATAACCCCATCATAAATCAAGGAGTCTCGGGCTAGCCTTTCTCATTTTCACATTTTCTTCCATAATTTTTTTTTATACTTGTACTAGCTGCTTTCACTTGAATTTGTATGCGATGAGGTCTGTTCTAGCACAAAATCGTACTAGTCATTTCAAGTTGTTAGATAGTTCCTGGGGTTCAGCAGAGAATCACAATTTTAGAGGCTCTGCTACTTGAAAGATGAGGGTATCTTAACTGAAGAAATAAAAATGTCTGGCTACTTGCTGACACAGATGTTAACATCTTTCTCTGGGCACTCACAGATCAGCTTTTGGGATATTCTCAGGGAAAAAAGCTTCCATTTTGGGAAATGCTGTATATTTAAATTTTTCATGCTTGTGTTCTTTAGGTGGGCCTGATCTCAAAGTGTGATCAGAAATGTTGTCCACAAATGATTTTACATGATTTTGGAAAGAAAGGTTCCATGGCCTCTTTTTTTTGAAAATATGTTTTTAGAACCTGTTTCTTTATCCGTTGGTTTGTAATGATATTACATTGGTTTATATATGCAGCTATCAAGGGCAGATGTAAGGATTCTTTATTCTTTTTTTCCCCCATGGTTAAAAAATCATTTGTGTAAATGTGAATTACACATCTTTTCCTTTTATTTCAATAGATTTGTAGGATCCCATGACATGGGTATACTACGTAGTGGTGAAGTCTGAACTTTTAGGGTACCTATCACCTGAATAGTTGACATAGAACCCAATAGGTAATGCTTCATCCTTCACCCCTTCTCATAACGAAACCCCTTTGAATCTTCAATGTTTAATATTTCCCTCTCTATGACCCTGCATACCTGTAATTAAACTTCCATTAATAAGTGAGAGCATGCAGTATTTGATTTTTCATTCCTGATTTGCTTTATTTAAGATAATAGCCTTTGGTTCCATCAAAGTTGCTACAAACAACATTATTGCACACATTATGGCTAGGTAGTCTTCCCTGGTGTATATACACCACATTTTCTTTATTTATTCATCAGTTGATGTACACTTTAGTTGGTTTCATATCTTTGATTGTGAATTGTGCCATAATAATCATATGAGTACAAATATGTTTTTAATATAAGAACTTTTTTGGGGGGGAAGGTAGATAACTGGTTGGGCATTGCTAGATCAAATATAGATCTACTTCTAATTTTTTTGGGAAATCTCCAGAATGTTTTCCATAAATGTACCAATTTAGAGTCCTCCCAACAGTGTATAAACATTCTATTTTCATTGCCGCCTCACCGTTTACTGGTTTCTGACTTTTTACTAATGACTGTTCTGACTGGAATAAGATGATATTTGGGGGAGAGCCCAGAAAGTTGGACTGGACACAGCTTGCACATGCTCCCCTCACAGAGACGATCAGTAGTGGGTGTTCAGATTGATTGCGTGAGAGAGAACACTGGGAATCAACAGAGAGGTGAGGATCGGCACCGAAAGTGAAGGAGAGGGAAGTGGAGCGACCCACTTGGGGAGATCCCTGGGGAAGGCACTCACATGGGGTAGGGCCAGAGAAGAGAAACTCAAAGCTCCACACTTCCATGGACAATTTGATCTGAGTGTCAGGGAGCCCCTCTACTACACTGGGCCCCTGGACTGACACAGGGAGCTGACAGACTATGCAAAGGTATTGCTCAGGAGAGAAAGTACACAGGGTCCCCCTGGATTCTGAACCCTGGGTATTACCGCTGGCACCGTTCTCAGGTTCCAGCCTTAAAGGGCTGCATCTCCATTGCTGCCACATTCTGATTGTCCCTGCCAGGCGAGGGAGAGAACCTGGAGGCTGGGTGCTCTTGAACTGGTGCCATGTGCCCTGCAGCCACCAGGGGCCCCAGGTAGATCAAGTGCCTGTGGATCTAGTGCTCATAGCCACTGCCTTGGTAGCCTTGCCCAGCCACTGTGTTGTGAAACTTAGGCAGAACATGTGCCCATGGCCCCTGGTGCTCACTGGTTCCATCTGAGTAGTGTTGTCACCACTGGACCTGATTATAGGTGTATGGCTTTATTTCTGGGTCTTCTATTCTGGTCTATTCATCCATATGTCTATTTTTGTACCAGTATGGTACTATTTTGGTTACTATAGTCTTATACTATAATTTGAAATCAAGTAATGTGATGCCTACTAGTTTTGTCCTTTTTGCTTAAGATTGCTTTGGCTATTTGGGCTCTTTTTTGGTTTCATATGAATTTTGGGATTGTTTTTTCAGATTCTGTGAAAAATGATGTCAGTATTTTGAGAGGAATTGCATTGTGTCTGTAGATTGCTTTGGGCAGCATGGTCATTTTCACAGTATTGATTCTTCCAGTCTGTGAGCATGGGATGTTTCTCCATTTGTTTTTGTTATCTATGATTTTTTTTCCTCAGTATTGTTTTCTTCATAGAGATCTTTCACTCTCTTGCTTAAATACATTTCTAGGTTTTTATTTTTGTAGATATTGTAAATGGGATTGAGTTCCTGATTTGGTTCTCAGCTTGATCATTATTGGTATGTAAATACTACTGGTTTGTATGTATTAATTCGCACCTCACTGAATTCATTTATCAAACCTAGGAATGTTGGAGGAGTATTTAGTGGTTTCTAGGTATAAGATCATTATCTAACCTGACTTCTGTTTTCAATTTGCAGCCCTCTATATCTTTCTCTTGTCTTGTTCTCTTGCTAGGACTTTTAGTAGTATGTTGAATGGAAGTGGTGAAAGTGGGTATCCTTGTCTTGCTCCCATTTTTATGGGGGAATGCTTTCAGCTTTTGCCAGTTAATTGTGAATCTGGCTGTGGGTTTGGCACATACAGCTTTTATTATTTTGGGGGTATTTTCCTTCCTTCCTTCCTTCCTTCCTTCCTTCCTTCCGTCCGTCCGTCTTTCCTTCTTTCTTGTAGTGATAGAGTCTTTATTGCCCTCAGTAGAGTGCAATAAAGCACAGCTCATAGCAACCTCCAACTCCTGGGCTTAGGCAATTCTCTGGCCTCTGCCTCCCAAGTAGCTGAGAGGACTACAGGAACTCACCACAATGCCGGGCCATTTTTTCATTGCAGTTTGGCTGGGGCAGAGTTCAAACACAACACCCTCAGTATATGGGGCCAGCGCCCTACCCACTGAGACACAGGAGCTGCCCCATGAGGTATGTTCTTTCTATGGCTTCACTTTTTTGAGAAGTGATGATGGATTTTATCAAGTAGTTTTCCTGCATCTATTGAGATGATGATATGATTTTTGGTTTTAATTCTTTTATGTGGCGAATCAAATTTTTTGACTTATGTATATCAAATTTTTTGACTTGATTTTTTGACTTTTGACAAACATTCTTGTATCCTTGGAATAAAGTCCATTTGATTGTGGTGTATTATCTTTTTGATATGCTGTTGAATTTGTTTGCTAGTATTTTGTTGAAGATTTTTGCATGTATGTTCATTGGGGGATATTATTCTACAGTTACCTTCTTTCTACTCTCTCTTCTTCCCTCCCTCCCTCCCTTCCTTTTTTCCTTCTTCTCCTTTCCTCTTTTTTCTCCTCTCCTCTTCTCTTCTCTTTCTTGGCTTTGATATCAGGCTAAGATCAGAATTAATTAAGGAGGACTTTCTTCTTCTCAATCTTTTGAAAAGTTTTCATAGGTTTCATACCAGTTCTTCTTTGTATGTCTGGTAGAATTTTGCTGTGGATCTATGTGGTCCTGGGCTTTTCCTTGTTGTTTTTTTCTTTTCTTTTCTTTTTACTGATTCCATCTTTCTTTTCATTATTAGCATGTTCAAGATATTTTCTTGATTCAAGCTTAAAAGCTGTATGTGTCCAGAATTTTATCCATTTCCTCTAGGTTTTCTTGTTTGAGTTCATGGAGATGTACAAAGTCTTGGACAATCTTTTGTTATTTTTATGATGTTGGTTGTAATGTGTCCTTCTTTATTTCTCATGAGTTTATTTGAATCTTTTCTCTTTTATTCTTGATTAATCTAGCTAGCAGTGCATCAATTTTGTTTATCTTTATGAAGAACCAACTTTTTGTTTAATTGATACTTTGTATTTTTTGTCTCAATTTTATTTGAGATCAGTTCTAACAAAGATCAGTTTTACTCTGATCTTTGTTATTTCTTTTCATCTGTTAGCTGTGGGTTTATTTTGTTCTCATTTTTATAGTTCCTTGAGGTGTGATGTTAGGTCATTAATTTGTGATCTTTCAGTCTTTTTAGTGTAGATATTGAATACTATAATCTTCTCTCTTAGCATTGCTTTCACTGTATCCCAGGATTTGGTATGTTGTGTTACTTTTCTCAGTTGTTTTTGTAACATTTTTACATTTTCATTTTGATTTTGTCATTGACCCAGGATCATCAAGAGTAGGTTGTTTAACATCCATGTATTTGTATAGTTTCAAGAGTTCTTAGAATTGATTTCTAGTTTTATTCACTGTGATATAATAAGATATTGATATGATTTTGATATTTCAATTTACAAGGTGTAGAATGTAAATGTCTTAACACAATAACTAAGAAAATGCCATGAAGGCTATGTTGACCAGTTTGATGAAAACATTTCAAATTGTATATAAAACCAGCACATCGTACCCCATGATTGCTTTAATGTACGTGGCTATGATTGAATAAAAAAAGAAATAAAATCATATTTCTAAATGTATTAGACTTGTTTTATAGCTTAACATATGGTTAATCTTAAAACTTGTGCTAATGAGAAGAATATATGTGCTGCAGTTTGGGGGTAGAATGTTCTGTAAATATCTATGAGGTCCATGTATTCTAGAATCCAGTTTAAGTCCATGGTTTTTTTTTTATTTATTTTTTCCCTTTTGTTTTTAAGCCCAGTGTTTCTTTGTTGTTGTTGTTTTTTCCCTTGAATATCTGTCTAGTGCTATCAGTAAGGTGTTGAAGTCTCCCACTATTTTTGTATTGTTGTCTGTCTTTATTCTTAGGTTCAGTAGTAGTTGTTTTATGATCTTGGGTGCATATATATATTGATTATTGTTGTATCTTCTTCTTGAATTGATGTCTTTATTATTATATAATGATTTCCTTGTCTTTTTTTTTTTTTTTTACTGTTTTTCTTAAAGTCTGTTTTATTTTATATAAATATAGCCACTCCTGCTGCTTATTTTTGTTTATCATTTGCTTGGAATATCTTTTCTCATCTCTTTACCTTGAACTATCAATGTCTTTATCAGTTCAGCAAGTCTCTTGTAGGTAGCATGCATTTTTAAAAAATCATTCCACCAATGTATATATTTTAAGAATATACTTACATTCAATGCTAATTTTTGTATGTGAGATTCTGCTTCCGTCATAATGTTAATTTTACCTAACTGCTTTGTAAACAATTGTGTAATTGTTTTATAAGATCTGTGAATTTTATGGCTTCATGTGCTTTTATGATGGTGAGTATTGACCTTTGGATTTCATATTTAGATCTCCCTTGAGCATTTCTTATAGGGTGGTCTTGTGTAGATAAATTCCCTTAGTGTTTGCTTTTTTGGGAAAGATTTTATTTTCCTTCATTTATGAAGCTTAGTTTAGCAGGATACAAAATTTATGGCTAACATTTCTTTCCTTTCACAATACTGAGAATAGTTTTCCAATCTCTCTTGGTTTGTAGGGTTCTACTGAGAAGTCTGCTGTTAGCCTGATAGGCTTTCCTTTATAAGTAATTAGACATTTTTGTCTTGTTGCTTTCCATGATTTTTTTCCCCTTCACATTGATTTTAGATAATGATGACTGCGTGCCTGGATAAAGCCTTCTTGCAAAATATCTTCCTAGTGTTTGCTGAGCTTCTTGTATCTGGATGTCTAAATCTCTTATGAGACCAGAGAAATTTTCCTCAGTTGTTCCCTAAAATAGGTTTTCTACACTTTTGACTTTTTCTTCTTCTCCCTCTGGAATAGATGTGACTCATAAATTTAGATGCTTTACATTATACCATATTTCTTGAAGGATTTGCTTAGTTATTATACTCTTATTTCTTTATTTTTGTCTGATTGGGTTAATTCAGAAGATTGTCTTTAAGGTCTGAAATTCTTTCTTATACTTGGTAAGTTCTATTGTTTGTGCTTTCAATTGCATTTTGTAATTCTTTCAATGAGTCATTTACATAAATTCTGTTTTATTTTTATTTATTTATTTTTTTGGCCAGGGCTGAGTTTGAACCCACCTCCTCTGTCATATGGGACTGGCACCCTACTCCTTTGAGCCACAGGCACTGCCCTGTTTTATTTTTAAATCTATCTCTTCAGTAAAAATTTCACGTATATCCTGAATTGTTTCTATAATTTTTCTGTGTTTACTTTCGACTTTCTTTTGGATCTAATTGAGCTTCCTTGAGATCTGTATTTTCAATTTTTTACCTATCATTTCAGAATTTTTATTTTGGTTGGAGTACCTTTCTAGAGAGCTATTATGATTATTTGGGAGTAATATAACATTCTGCTTTTTCATATTGCCAGAGTTCTCCTGCTGGTTCCTTATCATATGGAGAAACTGTCATGTTTTACTTATGAATTTAGTTTCTGATGGGCATGTGTTTGATCTTTGTTTGCCAGGAAGAGCTGTCTGGCTTTGCTCAAGTAATGATCAGATCTATAAAATGGCTTGTGCCCTGAGTTCTCTGATCAGCCTTAGAGGGGAATGAAGCTTCCATGGAACTGACCCCCGAATTCACCCACAGATACCTCAATAATGAAAACAGCCTTCAGTCCTTATAGGGGTGATATGGGGAATTCTTGTTGATTTGTGCTGAGGTCTCCATGGAGAGGAAGGAAGTTTCATCAGCTCCATGTCAGGCTGATAGAATCACCATCTGCACATCCCTAGGGCAGTTGCAGGGCTCATGAATCTCAGTTCCATCAGACACCATCATCTATCACCAGCCACAGTGTTGCTCAGAGTCATGGAAAATGACTATCCCACAGCTCTCTGTGTAAATGGTTTTGGAATGTAGCCTCTTCCTTTAGCCCAAAACAGACAGCTCTGTGGCTTGCATGTTCTCCTCTGCAGGGAATGCTCCTGCTCTAATTAGAGATGGAAAAGGGCCCTACCTTTCAGCACATGTGGGTGAGTACCAGCTGTGGTGCTGCACAACCTCAGACCATTGTGGGAATGTTCAGTTGCCAGTGATGGTGGACTAGGTTAGGTGTCCCCAATCCTCAAATCCCTGTATGGCATGCTCAAGTTCTAAAGATGCCAGTCCAGTAGTGGGCTGGCAAATGTGTCCTCTGGCCTCCTGGTTTCAGGCACTGGCTGTGATAGGGAGTGATGGGCTGATCCCCTAGTGGCTAGTAGAATATTCAAGCAGGGACAGGGCAGGTCCCCAGGGGGGACAGGCCCCTGTCAGCAGGATTAGTAGAGACAAGTTGCTGTGGGGCTTGTGGGAAATAGCGTGAAGCATATAGTATGAAGACCTCTGTGGACTAAGTGCCCAGAATGGTGTCTCCAGGGTGAAGCTTGATTGTTTAGGCAGGGGCAGGGCAGTTTGGTTTCAGGCCTGCTACCAGATAGGGTGAGCCCCTCTCTGTGGAAGTAGGCAAGGGGCATATGATCTGTTTGTACCTTCCTCCTTCAGAAATGATAACAGGGTGACAGTCTCTGTCCTTGATTTGCACAAAAGCATCCAGCTTTCCTACTCCTTTCCTGGCCTAGCAGTGGTGACCACTCAGACCTCTGGTGTTGGGGGTCTCTGGATGGTGTGGAACTTCAGCTGGAATGCTCAGGCATGGAAATGTACTGTTGCTGTGAGTTCGTCTCCAGCAAGGGCAGGTCCTTCACGTTGGAGGCAGCCAGCTGTGGGATGTGCAGACTGTTTCTACAGCCTTCCCTCAGCAGTGGCAGTGGTGTCAGTCCTTGGAGTACACAAAGGTGCCAAACCTCCTCACTCCCTCTGTAGCCCTGTGGCAGTGGTGGCAGTGACAGTGGCTTCCCCTGAGCAAGAAGATCTCTGGGGGAAGATCTCTGGGGGCTGGGTTCTCTGAATGGCACTGAGTTGCTCCTGCATATCAGACTCCTTGTAAATTCAAGCAATGCCTTTGTGCAACCTCTAGGAAGATCCTTGCATTAGTCAGGGGGTTCACAAGGGTCTTGGGCCTCCCCCATACCTAGTATTTAAAAAGTTCCAGGGAAGAGTGTGGACCTGGGGATCACCTATCACTCCTATCACTCATGGTTTTCTCATGTCAGGAAGCTTCTCCCATGTTCCCACTAATCCCAGTGGAATAGGTTTCTGAGTTTCCCTCTTCTTTGCTCTCTGGCGTCCTGTCACTTCTTTGTTGAAATACAGTGCTCTCAGACCATTCAAAGTATGAACATCTACTTACTAATTTTGATTCCTCTTCATGAGAGAGGTGTACACTAGTTGCCTCTAGTCAGCTATCTTGAACTTGACCACTCCATGGGCACTTTTTTGTAATATATTTGGCATCTTAGAGAAATTGATGGCTAGAAATTCTAACTTCTACTCTAAAAATTCCCTGTTTTGGGACATGTTGTTGATTCCAATTTGCCATTGATTATGTGTTGTTATTTAAATTGTTTGTTTTTTGAGGGAAGATGTAGTATCTTCATGTGACTGGGGGACACATGGATGTACATTAAATATGTGAGTAAATATTAGTATTTTATAACATATATCAGAGTGAACAAAGTGAAAAATAGAATGGTCTTGTTACAATTGTAGCAATCTAGGAATGGAGAAGCCAGAACCTTTTTGTAAAGACCCTGTGTATTACCATGACAGTTCTTTTTTTTTTTTTGTCTTCTAATGTCTAGTCTATATTTAATTAATTTATTTATTTTCAGATTAATATGAGGGTACAAATATTTAGGTTACACTATTTTCATTTCTTTTTTTTATTAAATGATAGCTGTGTACATTAATGCAAACATGGGGTACAGTGTAGTGTTTTCATATACAATTTGAAATATTTT
>NW_003852493.1:3557875-3561561 GCF_000181295.1 Otolemur garnettii | reverse complement strand
CATCAGTGGTGAGAAGTGTGGGTCCAATTTCAGTCTTCTACATGTGGCTGATCAGTTCTCCCAGCACCGTTTATTAAATAGGAATTCTTTTCCCCAGTGCATGATTTTATTTGATTCATCAAAGAACAGATGGCAATATGTAGCTGGGTTCATCTCCAAATTCTCTATTCTAGTCCATACATACATATCTCTATTTTTGTGTCTGTACCAGGCTTTTTTGATCACTGTAGACGTGTAGTATAACCCAACGTCTGATAACATGATGCCTCCAGATTTGTTTTTATTTATTAAAATTGTATTTTTTTTTCTGGTTCCACATGAAGCAAAGTACTATTTTTCAAGTTCTTCGAAATATGATGTTGGTGTTTTGATGGGGATTGCATTAAATCTGTAGACCATTTTGGGTAGTGTGGACATTTAAACAATGTTGATTCTTCCTAGCCATGAGCGTGGTATGTTCTTCCATTTGTTAACACAGAATGATGGTTCTTAATCCTGGCTTATAATAGAATCACTTGGAGTTCTTTGAAAGAATAGTGGTCTCCTGGCTCCATGTTACACTAATTTAATCAGAATCTCTGAAGAGCGGGGAGAGAATATGGGTCCCAGTTATTATATTAAAATTCCCCAGAAATTCATAGATAATCCCAGAGCTAAGAAACACTTCTTGGTGAATATAAACATATTTCTAATGATTTTTTTAATGAGTGTAAGCTGGTGTCAAATGATCAGTTTTCTCTGCTAGTAGGGCATCTCACAAGAAATTATAATAAGATCTTGAGATATTAATTTCCCAAAGCCACGTTGGTCTATAAGATGACCTTTCTGTTTACTGCCCAAGAGCTGATCTGAATAGTTAGTAAAGCTGGGAAACAGAGAACTGTTCTCTGAGCTTTGGTTTTTAGGAATAGAGTGACATCAGGTGGGGCTCTAATATGCTTTATAGTTAGAATAGGGAGACAAGAGAGAAGAACCCATGGGTTAGCTCCTTCCCTTCATTCACAGACCTGCACACACTGCTCTTTATACCCTCAGAATCCAGGCCACATGTTTATTTCTCACATTTCCCTTGTTAGCTAAGTCTGACCAAGATCTACTGGCCAGTTCAGCATACAGGTAATATCATAAAGCATTAGAAAAAATATAATGAGCTACATACATCCTTCCTCAAATCCACCAAAAAAAAAAAAAAAAGTGAAATAAAAAAATCCTGCAATCCTTTATGCTGAGTAATATACATTTTGACGAGTCAGCAATTGAGAGTTTATATCAGGATGCCTCCCTGTGAAATCACTGCCCTTTCTCCTTTCCATAAACTCATTCCTTTCATAAGGATTCAAGCTCGATTGTGAAGTTAGAGGCTTAGACTGTCTTGTCATGTCCATCATTCATGAGAAAACACCCATGTAGCATGGCGAATATGGCTGACTGCTATGCTGAGATTCTAATTTAGGGGTTGAAGTGGCAGAAGATCCAAGAAAGCCTCCTCTGCGTACCCCATTGTGCACTACAAATATGAATGCTTTCTGTGTATTCAATGGCTTGAGAAAGTTTGGGGGGAACATATTTCACATCCAAACTTGGAATTTTATATGATTTGTGTGCATATGTGTATATCTGTATATTTGTATGAATGTATATATATGTACATATGTACTATTCTATTGGCCTAGAAAATTCTATTTACTGGGAAACAAAACTCTGTGCTTATTTTACCACTTACTCCTTGATATGCACTGATTGTGTGCTGTGCCACAATGAGACTTGAGTGTTTTTATGCAGGAATTCTTTCCTGACATTTCTTATTAAATTTATGTTTTCTGAACCCTCAAGTCTAAGGAAAATCTATTGAGAATTCAGAAAAATGAGAAAAGGTATTATAATTCTTCTGTGTGAACAAAAGCTTAACAATCAAGATGTTATTGGTTTCAAGAAATCCACTGATGTTAAGTCAAAAGCAGGAGCAAGAAACACTGAGAAGGATATCAAAGGTGAAAGTCAACATTTCTGGACATCAGAACAGGAGCAAAGAGGAAAGAAGTGGTCACCATCTAATCGGTCAATCTCGCTCAGAGTTATTGCAAGGTTGTGTGTGTTTTTGACCTGGTCCATTGTTAACATTGGACCATTCTTGCAAATAAGTACTAATAAGTTAATGAATATAGTGTATATTGTACATGTCCTATTGTGGTGTTCTCAGAGATAGCAATTTGTGGAAGGAAAATAACACTTCAAATTGTAAATTGCAAAATGTGATTCTGGGCAGTGATGCTAACTTTGCTAGGAGATCAGAATGTTACCTTATTTGAATTCTAACATTCATTGGAGTTTTCAAGTTTAAATATTTGCTGCAGTTCTTTGTAAGTACTTTAACAGAAAAAGGTACAAAGAAAAGAAGGGAACTCAATATTCACATAAAAAGTCAAAATCCATCTAAAATCTAAATTAGCAAATGTGAAAAAATAAATTAGCAAAGTGATGTGAATTTCAACAACAAAATAAAAATCAGCAAAAGCTTTTCATCACTATAAAAAGAATTAGTTAATATGAAGTAACTTGTACCTGAACACCTAGCTTGAACATGCTTTTGGGTGCACTCCTAACAAGTCAATGCAAAATGAAAGAAGCTTTTCTACATTTAGAATATTTGTCACAGGCCAAGGGCAACTAATACTTGCATAGGGCAGTTCAAAATTTCATTTTAAAAGTAACAATTTTAGATATCAAATCTTTGTGGTATTAATTTTTTTTTTTTTTGAAGTTTTTGGCCAGGGCTGGGTTTGAACCCACCACCTCTGGCATATGGGACCAGTGTCCTACTCCTTTGAGCCACAGGCACTGCCCCATGTCTTTTAATTTTTTAAATTATTTTTAATTGGCTTTTTTATACTAATGATCTTTTTAGTGCTTTGAATTATCACATGTTTATATCAAATAGAGATCATTTTCATGTCATTTAGTTTTATAATACTACTTCATAATGAGTAAGTCATGCATTTATTATTACTTTTTAAATAGAAAACCTCTGGACATTTAATAGAAACTCTTATCAGAAAAATGATAAGAGTTTTCATCATTAATTATTGTGGCTACTCATTTTTATTTCAACCAGAAAGTGTTATGAAAACACAGAATGCTATGATTTGGGGAATTCTAGATAATTTCTTGTGTCTCAGTTCTGAAGATGAATATCAGAAATCAACAACACTAAGATATAAACCAGAGATAGTCTGGTGGAGGGTCAATGCCGGAGAAAGATCCACATGAAGCCTGGGAGGCAGGAGACAAGTTGGAGGGTTAAGCCAAGTTCAATTACAGGGTGTCAGGACAGAAGACACCGGGAGCGGAATGGCGTGGATACCAGATTTGGAATCCTGAAGACACATCAAAGTCAGGAAACATCAGAGGCAAATGAGGGGGCAGAAGAAGAGTAGTTAAAAAGGAAACTAATTCCAGGGGTCAGCATTTTCTGGAATCAAGATTGCTTTAAAACGGCTGGGCATGTATCTCTGAGGTCCCAGAGGGAAGAGGTCTTAAAGGGGTAGCCTACTGTGAAGTGCTGCCTCCTACAGAGGGGAAGGATGTAAGGTTACACGTTTTATAAACTCATCTTTCAGGAATAGACCAAAGGGAAATGGTAATAGGAAGAAAATGTATTTCTGATCAGAACTTTTCTTTCTTTCTTT
>NW_003852493.1:3549124-3557089 GCF_000181295.1 Otolemur garnettii | reverse complement strand
TCATCAGAGCTCTGTGACTTCTTGGGCAGAAGGAGAGATGGCAAGAAAAGTCAGGCTGGGAGGAGAGAGAAGCCGAACAGCCCACACACTGCCTGTTGGGATGGCCCCAGTGTGGTTTGGTCCTCTGGCTTCCTACAGTCTGGGCTAGGTGGCCAGATTTGATTTGATTGGCTGAAAACCTACCTAGGAAGACCAATGAGCAGATCCCTTTTCAAGAAAAGGCGTGGAAGCCACCCCAGAGAGTTAGAAGAGATTGAGTCCTCGCAAGTTTCCCACATCAGGTATCAGTTGAATAACTGTAGCCCCCTGACATCAGAGCAGATGTAACAGAGAGCACCAGCGTGCACACTGGATGCTCAGAGGCTTCATGTATGCAAAATCAACAAAGTTGATTCCAGTTGCACATCTGGGCTCCTTTCGTTTAAAAAAAAAATATTTCTTCTGGGTAGTTAGAATCAATGGGTCATGTCAATCTTAAAAATTTTTTTTTTCAACATTTAAAAAAACTCAAAATATGGGGGTACAAATGTTTTTTTGTTACATATATCAATTTCTTTATGCTTGAGTCGGGGTTATAAGTGTGCCCATTACCCAGATAGTGTTCACTGTACCCGTTAGGTTAAGTTTAGGTCCATCCTTTCCTCTGCCCTCCCCACTGCCTGATTTCCACTGAGCTTTATTACCCTCTGTGAACATGCGTGTGCCTTGGTTCATTCTAATCTAAAAGCGAGGACATGTGGTATTTGTTTTGCTATTCTTTACATACTTCACTTAGGATAATTGTCATTCTTACCGTCCAATCATACTGATCTTTTCTCATTGTTTGAACATGCCATGCTGCCTTTCCCCTCTGGCTCTTGCATATGCTGTTTCATTTCCCCAGAGCACCTTTCCTCCAGCTTGGTGGCTCCTAACTCTGATCAGTTCCTTCAAAGTTTCAGTTTCAATCTTGCCTCTTTATGGTGATCTTTCTTGAATCTCCAATAATTTCATCTACCTATAATATGCCGTCTTATCACCCTAAAATCCTCCCTTCAACAAATAAGTTTATCTTATTGAAAGTTGTTCTCCAGGACCCAGCACTGGGCTTGGTGTAGTTTTTTTTTTAATTTATTTTTTATTAAATCATAAACACATAGATCATATATACATTAGTGTATTTATGAGGTACAGTGTGCTGATTTCATATACGATTAGGAATGCTTAATTTTGATAATGCATATTTGTTTCCTAAACAAAGGAAGGAAAGTAACTCTAGCCACAAAAAGAATAAGAGAACTGGACTTAATACTATGCATAGCAAGCAGTTGTATACTATAGACCAGTTTTACTTTGGAAGCATTCAGTATGGCCTCATACAGAGTCAGTTAAGCTTTGTCTCTACCTGTTTACCTGTATGACTTATGTAATAGCATTAACAGTATTAATTTTTATTTTTTGACATAGTTCACAATTGGGGAAGTGGGGATGGTTATATACAAGTAGGCTTCATACATAGATGGAACAAGTTTTTGTTGTACTCAATTGAACTAGCTTGAAGAATCTTAAGACATCATTATCCTTGAAGATCTCTACAAGTTTCATTGGTTCATACATACTGTGCCTGAATCCCCACAATTAAATTAAATGCTCTTTTTAAAAACAAAGGTACTCTAAGGGAAGATGCTTTTCTGGGATGTTAGAACTAATGTAGGTTATGAGGCAGGTCCCTATGGTCATCTTGGTTGACATGGACTCTTCTACTCAGAATCCTTATCTGCTCATCAAGTTAGGTAGATCTTGCCTGGTGAAGATAAAAGGGGCACTAAAAGAAACCAAACACAAGGAAATCTTTATCTTCCTTACTGGAAGGGGAGGAATATGATGTACTTTATTTGCAAAATTTCCATTAGCTTTGGCAATCCATGATTTCATCTAAAACAGATCATTTTATTGTAATGAAATAGCACTAGAGTAGGACTCAAAGGGATTCAAAGTCTTTTTTTGTTAATAACCTTGGATGTCAGTTAAATTATTTTAATTTACTTCATCTGAAAATTAGGTGTTATAATTTATGATGTTTTTGAAATTTTCTAACCTCAATATTTGATAAATATAATAATTATTTCCAATAACAGAGAGTATGGAAGAAAAAAACTTTGTAAATTTTCTTTTATAATAATGCCATAATTCTACCTATTCATTGTAAGGATAAAAATGGGTAATATATTAAAAATGGAGAGAGAAATTTATCTAGAACCCTCCAAAGTCTATTAAAAAAGAAAGCTCCTGAACATGAATTTTTATTGCAGTGTTCATACTTTCCTCTCTAGGAACTCAAAGGAAGAGACAAAAACACTTGATCCAAATAGCAGAGTCTCTGGTGGGTTAAGGGAAGAGGTGGGAGAACAAGATTACCTTTATGAAACACACTTAAGAGAGAAATTCTCGATGACCTTGACTTTGGCGAAAATCTTCCCAGGCATTAAAGGTCATACACATTTCTCCAATATATCTATGAATGGATTGATGTGTTACTATATTTCTATTACTTCCTGAGTGAACCTTGCAAACTCCAAGTTCTTTACTTCCATATTATGAGTTGAAAGGGATAAGAAGGATTAAGCAAAAGTAAGATTTTCATTTACTCTTTTGTAAACATTTCAAACGGACGTTGCCTTTGCCATGTATAAAGAGCCATAAGCGAGAGGCTTACTCTTTGTGTGAGAAGTTGCAGGATGCTGCAAAAATCTGTGGCTGGGCTCTCGAGATGGCCTGTTTAAGGCCAGAGGTCCCTTTTCTCCCGAAATTCAAAGGTCTGGATATGGGAAAGAAGCATGCAGGGAAGATTCCTCCACGAAAGGTCACCGTTGGCCCCTCATCTGACACAGATACCATCACAGGGCAACAGGGGGTCTCAAGATCAGTGGGTTGAATTTCCTGCCTCTCTTTAGGGACCTTCAAACTTATAGAAATTAATCCTTTTGATTGACTCTGTCTCCTAATCTTGAAGATAAGCTCAGAACATTTACCAGTTCTCAGGACTGCTTACCAGGCCAAGCCTTAGCACCAAATTATGAATTTTGTCATCTGTGACCTTTCCAAATCTTCCCTTTTTACCTGCCCACTTGGTAGCTCAAGTCGTCTTCCTTCTCTCTCTCTGGAAACTTATGTCAAAATGGTCGAGATTGTTAGGGATTTAAAAAGATCAAATCATTCATTCTACCTGTTCATTTTCAGAGAAGAAAACTAAGATCCAAAGAGGTTAGATGACTTCCTTAAGGATATTCTTTTAAATCCTCTTGGTGGTTTCAATATAAGGCATCGGAGTTAGTTACCAATGTTGGGGAATAATTATGAATTGGGTTCACATATAGATCACAAAAATGCCATTGGGTATCACCTATCATTTTTAGATATTCAAGTATCACTATAATTATTTTAAGAGAATTTAAATATCTTTAAATATACAAATACTCTCCTAGTATTCATTTTTTTAAATACTTAGAAAAAAGCTTTTGTGATGTAAGAGTTACTGCTATTTTGAAAATAACTTTAAGCTATGAAAATAAAAATTGGCATCTACTTTTAGAGAGCAGAGCATCTAAAAGAAGGGCTAAGTACATCATCAATTTGCAAGCCAGCATAATGAGACTTTAGTGATTCAGAAACGTAGAGCATGAAGACAAGTGTAAAGTAGGTGCATGTGAAAATTAAGGTTACTTGTTTCTTGGGATAAGCGTGTGGGTTCATCTTCTTGGGGTCAGCATGCAAGAATGACTAGACTGGGAGGCAGAGGCATCTGGCCTAGGAATCTTGAGTTAATGTAAATGTTGCTCAAGGCAGCTGATATCATGACCTCAACAATTTTTGAAATCATGCTTGATGCAAAACAGTTCCCAGGAGGCTTCTACTTGCTAGTGAACTACAGCTTTTCTGTGTAACCAGTGACATAGGAAATCGTAGGAATAGGCAACTTCAGTGAAAGTTTTTATTGTCATTATATTTGCATCACAGCTTTGGGCGTCCTTTCTCTTTGTTCTTGCTCTGAATGCAAAGGTTGCACTACCTGCTGAATTACTCTTCTCAAGTTCACTTTGTTGATATTATCAAAGAGAGTTATGATAGACTTCTAGTTCAGATAAAATTGTTACTCATACCTTATGCATCTGTGGCTGTATTTCTCGATAAAATATTTTAATGCTAAGATAATTAAAACAGTAAACGTAGCTTTTGTAAACTTACTTATACTTCCTTAGATGTGAGATATTATTTTTTTCTTAAAATAAACATGAAAACATTTTCTATAAAGAATTGAAAGTATATTCTTAATGTAGTGAGAAATAATTTAACTCAAAAGGAAACATTCGACTATCAGTACATTATGTGACTTTTTTTTTATAACTTAATGGTTACTTTATGTTTATTTTTGATACACTTTTTTTTTTTTATAAAGAAAATAGCATGTAAACTGTTGGTTAATGTTATAATCTCTAACTGAGAACCAGAGCACTCAAGCTGCCTGCCTATGTTGTTTTTCCTTTTAGTGTACTTTTCTCTTTCCAAATAACTGTGGTTCAGAAGATGCAACTTCATGGCAGATATTTTTTATCCTTGTTGTGCTTACATGTGTCATTTTCAAACTTTGAGTAATCTGGTATCCATTTTCAGAAGCCAACTCTAAGGAAATAATATTTCCTTTCATAGAATAAATAACATTTGAAAAGACAAGTATATACAATGAGGAAAAGTATTTAAGCCTGTTAAATAAAGGCCAGAGACTTGGGGTCCATTATCTATGAAGAAGGAACCTTCTCTTTTTCTAATCTCTCTGCTAGGGGGATGTGCTTGTGTTTCTGACATTCCTCTTACTTCTCCTGGAGCCATTTTCTTCCAGGGTATCTTCTAATGCTCGATCTGAAGCTGGAGGGTAGCAGTTGCAGATAGGAGTTTGCTGTACTCCTCTGGAAACATAAAAAGACAACGTCCTACATGCATCCATCACTGAAGATAAAAGATTAGTCTTTTTGCGTGAATCTAAATGTCCATCCATGGAAAGGAGGTTTCTAAACTTGAGACTGCCAAAGACCGGATTCTGCCACCTAAGATTAGAAAAATGGAAAATCCTCCTATTTCTAGTTAACTTCAAAGTGCTGACTCTCCATCCAAAGGCTGATGATGAGGCTCTCAAGAACTTTGGTCTGTGTGGGAAACCAAGTGTGGATGAAATCAATAGCTTAGACTTTTTACTTTATATGAAGAGATATTGGTACCCTTAGACCACATCTTATGCCATGGGCCATTCCCAGAACTCTCAGTATGAAGGTAGCCAGGGTAGGTTCAAAGACAGGGCTTCAAATTACTAATATTTCTTTATTGTTGGCTGTGCCGTACAGATTATTTCTCTTGTGTGCTTTGTGTGTGTGTGTATGGTTCTCTAAAACTAGCCTGGAGCCCTTACAAAGGAAGAAACTGAAGAAATCTAAATCACTGAAATTTGTCCCTATACAGTGTTAATTCAAAAGCAGCCACTATATGCAAAGAATCAATCTAAGGCATAGCTGGGGTCCAAAAGGAATATGGTATCTCTCCCCTTGTGGGATATTATGATAGGGGGTGAAAAAATAGACAGGCAAATTCACAGGTTTATCTTATATATCTACCTTGCACATGGGAGCCAACAGAGGTGAACTGTAGAATTGAGAACACAGGGTGTAGTTTTAGGCTGTTGAGCAAATTCAGTTTCTACTGCTTAACATACATATGATTTTGGACAAATTATTTAACCTTAGTCTCCTCATCTGAGAATTGTAATTATAGTAGGGTCTACCTCACAGAGTCAGTGAAAGGATTACCTAGAATAATTTCAATTCAAATTTCTTTCTTTTAAAAACACAATACCTACTGTACAGCAAGCCTTTATAGCTGGACAAATGTTAGCTTCTCCTTAAAAAAAAGGACCATGAGAATATGGGGGAGATAAAGTACATGTTCCATTGAAAGAGTTAAAAAAATTATCTACATAGAGGACTATAATTTAAGGCTGCCTAGAGGTGGCTTTAACTTACACACACTGGTAAGTTATGCAGGTTTTACACGTCTGTTCAGTCTGTTATTCAGTGACAAAATATGTACTTACAATGGCAATTAAAGCAACCTAAAGTACTACTGTAATACATCACAGAATACCTCTGTAAGGAAACACAGTTGCCATAGATAATTTTAGATGGTTATGATTTTATGAATATTTTAAGAAGTACAGAAGAAACACCAGGAAGGTGCAGTGCTATTATTTTTAAACACAATCTCAGAAATCTAAAAACAGTATCATGGAAGCTCCTTTACTAAAAGACGGTATCTCTCACTTCAGGCGACATCAACCTTTGAGTGGGCTGATTACTGAATGAGTGAAATTTTATAACGTACTGTCTAAAAAAAAAATACGTATTAAGCATTGTTTTCAATGTTATTTTAATAAAAACTTGCAGCTGTTAGTTTTTTGTGCATAAAGATTATGGTCAAGCTTTAAACAGAGCAGGACAGACCATATCAAGATGATATTACCAAATACCTATTTTCTTCAAGTTCACCTAGAAGTTGAAAAGGGGAAGTCAAACGGCTACACGGACTCTATCACAGGAAGAATTCCTAGTGAGAGAGGCCCTGGGAGAAGTGCGTCTGTTGTAGGTTGTGGTTGAAGCAGATCAACTCACCTTCCTAAGAAATTAATGGAGGCTTTCAATCTTGCTGGCACTGCTACTTTATCATTCATATGACTAAACAGACAATCAATTTAGCGGCGATGTATGGGAATGAAGGGAAAGAACAAATAAGCTATGAATGATGAGAACAGAAAAATCAAAACCCCCTCCTTTATTCTTTTTTAATGGCTAATACCAACAGGGACAAGACCAGTAAAAAGAGGTTAATGAATTGCAAAGATCTTTTAGAACGTGATTGACTGGTATTGAAGCACAGTCAAATCAGTCATAAATATTTACTTTTATTAGCAACAGTAGGTTGCCTATTATTTTCAATTGATTTTTAAAGCTGGCAAAAACCTTACGACTGTTATCAAATGTTCCCAATTTTGTCAATATTTCCCTGCTCTAAACAATTCCGGAACAAAAACATAGCCTCCTAAACCCTTCTTTCAAATGTATTTTTTTTTCAACCCAATTTCCAAATAATTGCAAATGACAAGTGAAAGTGAGTTTCCCTATATCATTAAGAATAATTATAATCTTTTCATGTGACATTTGTACAAGTGGGTAAAACGGCTGCAATTGTGGGGTTAATGTTCTTTGATAATCCATATTCCACTAACATTGACTTTCAAATCTGTAGTCGTGTTGTTTTACCAAATGAGAATGAGCCACAATAAAAACCTCTTTTTTTTTTTTTTTTTAAATTTCTAGTCAGTGTAGCAGTGACTAGAAGAACCACAAGATTTAACAGGGCAACATCGTTCCAGTTTCTGAACAGTGTGCAATATCGCTGCGTATGTCATTGAATAAAACGCTGCTTTATTTTGGCAAAATCTAATTTGATATAAGGACATTTTCCTGAAAATTGTTGTCTAGGCCATCAAAAAGATGGAAATCACTTTTAACACAGCGTTTGTAACATTAAGATCCAATAATTCAATTCAAAGGAACATAACAAAAGGAATTTCCTACAGATAACAACAAAGAGTTAACATTTCCCAGGGCAGACAAGTTTCCAATTCAATTAGTTTTAATGAACCTTCTGCTCACTGGTTACTGAACTAGAAAGAACAGCAATAAATGCCCAGAGGAAAGAGAGAGAGGATATTAAAGGAGGGTTAGTGTATAGTATATAAATTTCCAAGTTGACTAAAAGAGTAGCCTTGATGTAGTTTTGGGAGCTAAAGTCACAGAATCAGATCTGTCTTCTGAGTTTAGAGGACAAGGGCAGCAAATCTCAGCCAGTTGTTTTGTGTGATGAAACAAACATTCCAGTTTT
>NW_003852493.1:3540330-3547651 GCF_000181295.1 Otolemur garnettii | reverse complement strand
AAAAAAAAAAAGAATATGAATGGGCTAACCTCTTGGAAAATATAAATATTCATGGTGCTTAAAAGAGGTTATTTCCAGGGCTGGAGTTTAAAAACTTGTTTCTATTTTGAACCTACGTTTTACTTTGTCTTAAATTTATCTGAGGTTCTCATTGTGCATAGTGGTTGGTTGGATTTGGGGGGTTTCTGAAAAGAAAAGGTGGAGGAAGATAAAATTCATGTGTGTACTTTTGGCAGCAATGTAGGAAATAAACCTTCAGGGGAAGGAGGAATTCTTTGTCAAATGACTATTGGGATACGAAGTGCGGTTATGAACCTATCAGTGGAAAAAGCACCTTCCTTACAAGTGGGGGTGCCTCAAGGTAGTGGAATTAAGAACATATTGTTGGATAATAAAACAAAAGCAGCGAAACTCCTCCCCGCAGAATAGTAGAGACATACGAACAGGCAGGGGTAGTCAGACAAGGAAACAATATCTTAGTTTAAGGCATTTAATTTCAGAAGGAGAAATATACAGGTGCAGTACACTAAAGACCTCTGATTCCCACTTTTCTTAAATAGCAAAAGAAACTCTAGAACTTTGCCTCTAAGGTATTACAAGAACTTTGTCAAGTTGCACATGAGAAAATAGAGCCCATAGCCATATAGTAAGCAAAAAAATTCTGTTTGAGTATTGACATGACAGTTTTTGAAAGTTCAAGCAGAAAACCAATTATAATGAGCACTGGAAAGCCTGGAGCCCTGCTGTTCAATAAATAAAAAGTACAACAAACTATTTTCCAAAAAGGTTCTAGAGAGTTTCTTCTTGTCCCACTACTTACAATCTGATTACATAAATAGTCTCTATTTGCTGTTGAATTGCCAGGCAGCTGTATTAAAGTACAAATCAAATCAAGTCAGGATTAGAAAGTAAAAGAGCATGGTTTAAAGTAATCTATCCCCCAGGAACTGTGCTCAGATTCATCAAACAGAGCTTAAAGTACAGTATATCTTATACCCCTGTGTTTCCATGCTGTATTGCTGCAAAACCAGTTATTATTTTTGATATCCAGAGAATGTTGCTTGTTGCTGAGGAAGGCTCTCTTGCTTATTTAAAGGTACTATTCATATGTGCCGCTTATTTATTGCTTCTTTTGGTTAAGATTCATGGGAAGGACATATGTACTAAAGACTAGTAGGCTTTTTATTGATCATAACCTATCTGCCTCAGCTGTGAGTTGTCATGAATATTTCTTATAGATAGAAGAATGACTAATTTATTCCAGATTTTAGGTGATAAACAGTGTGATGATATTAAAGAAAAGCTCGGAGTCCTTAGATGCTATTGGCTAATAAAGTCTGTACACCTGCCCTTGTAAAGCCGGCTCCATCTAATTACAACTGGTTAGAAGGCAATTTATTCATTTCAACGTGTAATTGTTTTTGATGGAAAGCTCTACGTGTAGTTGTCAATGTGCTCAGCCTAGTCATCAATTCTTTGATATTTACAAAATTTGTCATCTTAAAGTAGAATGGACATGATTCAATGATTATATATAGTTATAGCAATGATTACTTTCTTCTTTGATTATCTGAAGAGAGCAAACTTACTTAAAAAACAAATTTCACCACACTCCTGGTGTTTGTACGATAGCTAAATATCTATTCAGTGATGTTCTAGTGGTTTCAGGTATCAGATTCTACATTTATCTCCAAGGGGCATAAGCATAGCCTGTGAAGATAGCTAGATATTGATTTATAGTGATAAATATATATTTTATGTGTAACATGGAGGGAGAAATACACAAAAGTGTTATTTCTGTGTGCCGAACAGCTTCAAGAAAATGGGTAATGTGTGTTTTAACCAAGCAGCCCAATGATCATTTTTCTTTCTACATCCCTAAGCTACAGAAAAAAAAAAAAAAAGTGGACGGTTGCCATTAGTTAACATTTCTCTTGTAAGTGGCTCCACTTGCAAACTATGCCACATTAAAACGAGCATTCAGTGTCATGATTTTGCACCAGAATGTTGGAAATGCTGGCACCTCCCATTGCAGTCCTAGGCTTTTCAGCCCAATTTAAAGTTTAATTCTCTGCACTTTGCTAACCTGATCATTACCACTGACGCAGATCACCTGTAGTGCAATGTAGCCAGGTGACTTGGGCAGCTATGGAAAGAAACATGCATGCATGCAGGATTCCTGGAGCTTTCTCTATGTGGGGATAGAGAATCCCGTCTGAATTGTTTAAAGAAAAAGTGGGGAGGCTTAATAACCTTCCCTTCATCATCCTCTTCCAGATTTATCATGAAAAGGTCACAATTGGAATTTGCTATTTATAGCCCCTCTGAACCACATATTATGAGTAAGGACCTTGTAAATTTATCAGGGAGGTTACTGCGACCAAGATCCAACCCCCCACCCAAGGTGTTTGTGGGGGTGGTGGGTGCTCACGGAGACATTTACGTGCAGAGTCAGGAACCAGGTTGTTTCTAAGAAACTCGCTGCTAAATTCGTCTGGCTCTGTGTTTGAAACAAACAATTTTTAAAAATCTTTTAATGAAATATTGATTTTATTAAGCACATCAAACTAAAAGCAAATGTACTATGGTGTCATGATTAAAAAATAACAATATATTACAGGTAAACTAAGATAAATGAGTTAAGTGCTCAGTTTGCGGTGCAAATTGAAACCATATATCACAACCCTTCACTGTATTACATTACTGCTAGAGTACAGAATATGGAAGTTGATTGAATGGTAATATCAAATTAGTGGGGAGCTTTGCCCTGCTTCACTTGATGGTAGAGTTAGGAGCTAAAAAAGGTATTATTTCCATAACAAAAGTTTTTTAAAAATACCTTTTAAGTGAATGTGACTGATAACCAGGGTGCCTATGGCACCCTGAAATTGCCCTTCCCAGATCTCTTATGAAGCAATGAAGGGATCTGTATTAATTTTAAACCTCCCTTTGATTGGGTGAACCTGTCTCCGTTTTGTATGACATTGTTGCCACAGGTCATTGCCTGGTGCGGTGTACCATGAAACAAACAAATAGAAAAAGGCACCTTCTGGCACTTTAAGTCTCACTGCCATCTGACTACTACCCTAGTGGTTCAGAATGATGAAAAGCAGAGGCTTGGAGAAATCTTCCTATGGTTAGATTGGGAAAAATGAGCACGATGATCACATGCACTGGGAAGGGCAGGAGAGACAGCTGAAGTCATCTCAGAACTCAAGAGAAAAGGAGAAGACAAGAGGTCACAATTATCTTCTAGTATCACACTCCCTTTCACAGAGATCTGATATATTCAGTTTGTTCTTGTATGGTGCTTAGGAAAGTTCTAATTAAGGGAAGAAAGAATTTTGACACAAGTGAAGCCGAGATCAATATTTAGCACTATAATCAGCAATTCCTGATGGTTTGACAATGTCACTATACACATTGTAACTATCCATTATTCTCTCAGAGAGAAGAGCCAGGCAGAGGCTAACAGGCTTATGGCAAGCTATCATGAATCACATAAAGCAGTGTCTCATTCGCTTCTATTTGTCTTGCTTTTCATCTTCATTCATCCTTATAAAGAAGCTTGTACTGCCACCAGCCCTGAAACGCCATTCTGCCTCTGGTCTGCAACAACAAAAAGCACAAAACAGTTTCTGAAAATGTCTCCCATCTAAAGTACAATAGCTACTTTCCAGATAAATGGGGGGGAGAAAAAGGAAGTGGTGGCTGTTTACTCTCTGAAAACACACATCGTAGGCTCCCTCCGTATTTAACCCAAAGGGACTCTATTAGCTACTGGAAAAATATTAATTTAAAATATGTTGGGAGGAGGTTATGTTTATAGTAAGTTACAGGTTTAGAATATATTGATCTTGCTTCTCACCCAGACTAAACACTGTCTGCTCTCTAACAAAGAAAATCCCACCCTCTTAGAGCTGAACCAGACTCCCTATATAATTTTATTTGGGGCACTAACGATTCAGAATTATAATATGATATCACAATAGCTAGTCACCTTAACTTTAGGGGTGCAAGTCGATAATAGAGTTCCATGTTCAAGTTTTTATAACATAAGAGATTAATTAAGCTGTAATTTTCCTTTATGTTCCTGGGATATGGCAAGTTTTAAGTTTGTAAGGCACCTCCTCACCCACAGTTTGACTAAGAACTTAGGTAGCCATATTCGGTTATCATTTTGCTTCCATTTTTCTGGAGAAAGCCCTAATTTCTATTTCCTTGTTTTAAATTTCAGATTAATATGAGGGTACGTACAATTAGGTTACATTGTTTGCATTTGTTAGGTAACATGCAAGTTGCAGTTGAGCCTTAACCCAGGAGCTGTGCCATATGCTTCTACATTGTACGTGACATACGAAAGCTGACCAGTATTTTAAAGTTATGTATGTGGTTTTAATATGATAATCAGTGGTCACTTTAGCATACCCAATGCCAATTCAAGATAAAATACAAATTTATTCGAGTTTCCATAAAATGCATTCTATTGCTCCTTTTAACAAATTATGAAGTGCTATTCTCTGTTCGTTGGAAAAGACTAATAATTACGCTAAAATTTAAAAATTAAAAATGTAATTATCAGAAAAATTATTTCAAGGTACATTTTATTCACTTCTGCAGATTACATTTTGATTGGAGAGCATGTACTTGGATAACTTAAAGAAATAAACACCCTGTAAAACGTGATGGAATCATTTGGCTCTAATTTACATAAAGGACACTATTTCCAACATTTCTTATAACATTCACAGGCGTGCAGCTTGCATTGTATGACTGTAGGTGGAAGTGAAAGACCTGGTGTCTTGCATCTCAAACTGTCAGCTGATCCTCACTGCTCTATTCCTGTTTAAGTGAGATGCTGACACAGGCTCACACACTGACTATCCCAAGTAGCACTAATTAAGGGCTGTCCAACTGTGCTTTCTGTTCAGCAGTTTGCTCCAGTGGGTGACAGGAAACAGCCTGAGCTCTGTCTGCGGAATGACATAACAAAGAAGGTTTTTTTTTAAAAAAAAAAGAACACAGATCTGGTAGGCTGGATAAAAAACCCTAAGAGAGATCTAACTTGCCTATTTGTTGCTATGAATATATAATTTTAGGTTAAGAAAACTTGCTAAGTCACTGTTTATTGTATGATTATTAGGTATTTCTTGTTAGAATTTGTAATAATTATAGAAGAAGAATGTGGATTAATAGGGAATTTGGGGACCAGGAATTCCTCATAATCAAAAAGTTACCCATAAATCTGTTTTTAAAAGGGATGGTCAAATGTTGCCATTACAATGTAATGAAATTATTTGTGACTTGCCGAATTTAGCTTAAAAAGCAAAAGCAAAGCCTTGAAGGGAATGGTTCCCTTGGGTGTGAGGGTTAAAGTCCATTTATTAGTGGTCAGGGTCATTAAGGAAATGTTATCAAAACTGAAAACAGAAAGAAGAAAAAGGAAAACCCAAAACCCAAACTAAAATTTCTGTAAATTAGAAAGTAGGAAAATGTTAAATCTAAGTTCCTTCCCTGCATTTATTTTCCTAAAAACGCCAATGCATTTGAATCCTGAGATTTAGTTTCTCTTTCACTCTTTCTAAAATTAACCCCACACAGGATCTTGAGAAAAATACATAGGAAAGAGCCAAGTACCACCCCACGGTATTCTATCATTACTTGGAAGAACAGTAGATCAGCATGGATACGTGGTAGAAGCTAACGGGAAAAACAGCAACGTGTGGTCTCTATGTGTTACGGTGCATGTTAATGAGGGCGCCCCCACCATCCTCATCATCTATGTGCTCCAGAAGACACGAGACTTAGCGAGGAAACTGAACGCAGAGTGAATTTCTTGACAGCACTAAGCTATAACGCCTCCTGGCTGCTGCAGTGCGCTTGAGAAATTGGCTGGCCCACGAGTGTCCTTTTACAATGGTTTCATTTAATTGTAATCCAAAGATCAAAGGTCTGTAACTCTTTAACCAAATTCCAATGTCTGCCAAATTCAATAGCTGTCATTCTTATAGAAAAAGGCAGTGTAATATGTGTGTCCTGATCTAATTTTATAGAAAAAGACACAATTTACATACTGTTTATTTAGTTAAGTCCCTAAAATCAATACCTTTGTCTGTACCTCTTTTGTTTAAAATACATCATGACATGGCAAACGGCTATATAAATGAATTTTTCTAAACCACACGCATTGTTAATGTTTTTCTATTGCACATTCAAAAAAGAATAGTTGAAATATAGCATTTTGTGGATCAACCTAAATGTATTTTAATATTGAATTACCAAAGAATGTTAAGTTTTACATTTCTAAAATTATAAATTTTGTTTGAAAAGGTCAGTCATTTTCCTGAGCTTCATTTACAAACAGGAAGACATATTTCAACCATTGAAATAAAAGGAAAACTGATTATGTTCAATATTAAGAGAAATAACTCTTAAAAATGTGTCTCTAGACCAAATAAACTAATGAACAACGATGAGCTCCTGAAAGTTTCTGGATGGAAGGGCAGTCTTCTCCACGAGGAAAAGCCCATTTCGTGTTGATAAGAAATAAATTCATTGAAAGAGTTACCTTATTGATTCATCTGCTATTCATTACACGTGAACATGGTATTGTTTTTACTGTTAGAGCCATAGACATTTCTTGATATTCTTATGGTCGTGGTAAGATTGGTTTGAAATGTGAAGCAAATGACTATCTTTAGAACAATTTTTTTTCCAACTCCAAGAATAGCTTTCTATGTGTTAATTTTGCATTTTTAATGACATGTGGATTTTATATTTTGATTAGCTCTTTAGAATAATTTCCTTCCTTTATTGTCTGTGGTGTGATTAGTGAGCAAGAAGAAGGGAGATGGATCTAAGTGACGCCTACATGTTAGGGCTGGTGACCACGTGACAGTGAATATTTAAGCATGCATATGTGAAGCCCCAATACCTCTACACTCACTCCTTTGGTAAAATTTAATATTTTGTACTTGAAAAGCCTAAATTTATGCTATGTAGATTTCAATTTGTCGGGTCTAAAGAGCCATTGTATTTATACACGTTTTCTTTTCGGGTGCTAGACATTTTGTTTCCTGCTGACATTCTTCTAGGAAGAATTTTCCCAAGCTGAAGCGAGACTACATCTTTTAAGATACAAACCTCGGGCTTGGCGCCTGTGGCACAACTGGCTAAGGCCCCAGCCACATACACCTAAGGTGGTGGGTTCGAATCCAGCCTGGGCCCGCCGAACAACAATGACGGCTGCAACCAAAAAATGGCCAGGTGTTGTGGCGGGCGCCTGTGGTCCCAGCTACTTGGGAGGCTGAGGCAGGAGACT
>NW_003852493.1:3536987-3539880 GCF_000181295.1 Otolemur garnettii | reverse complement strand
TCCCCCAGTTAAAAAAAATACCTTAAGAAGTTCCATGCTTCAATCAAGAAAGTTTGCTTGGGAAATGAAGAACATAAGTCATTTTTCTTAATTTCCGGGTGTTTCTAGGTACCTGTCATTGCCACAGCTCATCATGGACACCAACCTATCCATTCATCTTCCTGCCCATCCACCGTCTAATAAATATTGAATATCCTCTATGTGCTAGGCATCATGATAGAAGCTACAAAAACACAAATGAATATATTAAAGAAATATAGAAATACTTGCTGTTAAGGAAAGGAGATAGCCACATAAAATAATAGAAACAATCACAAAAACTTAACCACAGAACTTGATTAAGGCTGTGTTCTCATATGTATTTAAAATAGTCTTTATTTTTTAGATCAGTTTTGGAGTCACAACAAAATTTATCAGAAGGTACAGGATTTCCCATATGCCCCATTCCCGTAATGCATAGCCTACTCACTTCACATGTGCTGGCAGAGTGGTAGGTGTTACAAGTGATTAGCCTACATTGATGTGTCATTATCACCATGAGTCCATAGTTTATGTTAGGGTTCACACTTGATGTTGTACATTTTGTGGGTTTAGAAAGATTTATAATAAATATATCCACCATTATGATATCATACAAAGTAGTTTTACTTCCCCCCAAATCTCATGTATTTTAAAATTAATTTATATTTTTTGGTAGACTGAAGGGTCAATGTTGTCTAAAAACCTGCCACATATATCTTACCTCCTTAATCGAAATATTTAATAATGCCAATGTGGGAATAAGAGTGCTAATTGTTTATCAAGGCTTTTCTGGCTGATTTCAGGAGATGAATGTGTTATGTCAATTTGCTTAGAGGCAGTTGCTTCTGAAGAACACAAGAAGTTGCTATGTCTCCTAACCTCACATTGGAGAACAATTATCACAGTACTGAAGAGCTGTAGTGTCTATAATTTGTTTATACTCTATCACTAAGCTTTAAATACATGGATAATTGCCTGGGTGTGGTAGCTCATGCATATAATCCTAGCACTTTGGGAGGCCAAGGAGGTAGGATCATTTGAGGCCAGGAGTTCAAGGCCAGCCTGAGCAACAACAGGATTCTGACTCTACAAAAAAAAAATAAATAAAAATTATGTGGTGTGGTGGTATGTGCCTAAAGTTCCAACTGCTCAGAGAACGTTGGTAGAAGACTCTTGAGTCCAGGGGGTTGAGGTTTCAGTAAGTTAGGATAACACCTCTGCACAGTAGCTCAAGAACAGACTAAACACTGTCAGGAAAAAAAAGTGCATTGACGACTGATAAAACTTCATATCACTCAATCATGTGGTACTAGGAGTCAAGCAATTATATCTGGATTGTTATTCCACTGTGTTTTACATACATATCCTTTGTCAGGGCATAAAATTATGAGAACCTTTTGAGTTCTCATAATATAGAGTGATAAAGAAAAGGGCTTCTGAGATAAGACAGATTGTGAAAATGCATATTATATCATTTTTTAATAGTGTCATCAAATTCCCACAGTACTCTATGCATCTCTTGATGACTCACCCATATAGAGTTCTACTCATCAGGCCCCGAACCCTAAACAGCAGATGTCTCCATCAACATGGCCCTATAAATGGGCACAGAAACTCCTACACTCAGTTCAACCTTTCATTCCCCAGACCACACCATCTTTTTGATCCTTCTCTCTAGTATCTCTTCTTCCTCTTCCTTCTCTTTTTCCTTCGCTTTCTTTCTTTTTTTTCAGTGTAACAAAGAGAGATTTTATTTAGGAAGAACAAAGAGAAAATATAGAACACTTCCAATGAAAGTTGGAAGGGGGTCCCTGCTGTGAAGGAGAAAAGGTGAGAGAGACATCCTCCATTGCTTTCCACATAGATCCATGTTTCTTTTCTTTTCTTTTCTTTTCTTTTTTTTTACATAGAAATATTTGCTCAGTTCCTTGAATTTTTTCAGAGCTTCGTTTTGTTAGCTCTTACTGCTTGTTCTGGGGCCCATCCATCAGATGATTTGAGAGCAATGCCTTTCATTCTCACTAGATAATAAGCATGAAAGAATTAATATCATTTAAAACATTTTTCTTTGAAAATTAATTCTTACTTTCATTTTATGTGATTTTATATAATATAGGCTACCAATACTACTATTCCTTTAATATAATGCTATCATTATTTGGAGCTCGACTTAATACTTGAAGTGGGCAGCAGCACATTAGAAAATTAGGTTTACTGATTTAAATCCAAGTTTTCCTATTCCCATTTATAATTGGAAGAAGAGAGACATGATAAATGGTAAGACTTTTCTCCAAGTGTGTAGGGGCCTGAGGGCCTCCACTTATTTGATCCTTTTGACAAAGAGTTTCAAATCTAGTCTTGAGTCTTTGCTGATTATAAGCCCATAATCAAATGGGAACAAATGCTTTAATTTATATTTAAGTTCCTAGCCCATAATGTTTAAATACTATATTATCTTAAAAGACATAAAAAAGATAAAAAGTTAAAATAAAAGCAAGAGAAAAAGAGAGAGGAAAGAAGGATGGAAGGGAGGGAGGGAGGGAGAAAGAGATGGTGGAAAGGAAGGAGAGAGGGAGGCAAGCAGCTAGTTAACCAGCTGGGCATTTCATGGGCATTATTTCCACCCAAGGAAGGTATTGCATTCAATGTACTGATGAAGAAACACTGATAGTTTGAATACTTCCTTCAATTTTGCACATGTATCAAGTCCTGAACTGAGATCTAAAACCAGGTTCGGATGACTTTTGTCTGTGTACTCTTTCCTTTCCTAGGATTTCTCATAAGGAAATGCTGTGTACTCTTTCCTTTCCTAGGATTCATAAGGAAATGCTGTGTACTCTTTCCTTTCCTAGGATTCATAAGGAAATGCTGT
>NW_003852493.1:3504499-3536967 GCF_000181295.1 Otolemur garnettii | reverse complement strand
CATAAGGAAATGCTGTGTACTCTTTCCTTTCCTAGGATTTCTCATAAGGAAATGCTTTGTACTCTTTCCTTTCCTAGGATTCATAAGGAAATGCTTTGCCAGGCCTGATTAACGAAGTGGATGTGCAAAGTATTCAATCTATTTAGATTGTTTAATAAGAAAGGCCAGAGACTGTGGTAAATTACATAATTCTGAATAAAGACATTTGCTTTCAGACATTTTTAACATTCTGTACCGACCAATAATAAATTTCAAGTAACAACAATAGCAGCAGCAGCAAGAGCAAAAAGTAGTTTCCACCTTGGCGGCTGTCCTCGGCTTTATGCAAACTGTCCCTTTCAGTGATCTTTATTTGAGAACATGTAACTGGAGGAAATACTCATTGTATTTTAATAACATTTTCTTTTTCATGCTCTACAATTTTCTATGTATAAGTACAGTTGGAGAAAAGGAGGCTAGGCCTTGAGTCAGGTGGCAATTTATGAAGGTGGGGGCACGGACCAATGGCAGATGTGGTAGATTGAGATGAAAAGGATTATTTCTGCTTCTTTTTATATAATGCCTTAGTATCACCTATGATGCTTTGGATCTTAGCTTAGATGCAGCGTCCCCCAAGAAGTGTTCCTTGATCCCACTATATTTGTGTACGTTTTAGCACCTCGTACTTTTGGGTAAAACGTGATACTCTGTTGCCTATTTATTTGCCTTTCTTCCTCTTTTACTATTAAATCTGGGTTGGTGAGAATCACATCTAGCTTTGTCATTTATTGTTTTAATACTGTGTATTGCATCCTCCCAAAGTTGGTTCTCAATAAATATTTGTTGCATGAATGAGAGAATAAGCAAATATTATGTGCTGTATTTTTCCCTTTATGCACATTTAATTATATTGCTTTGGAAAATATTTAACTCTTCCATGACTCCCAGTTATGGAAATGAGAAAGTTGTGAAGTTTTAGAAAGAAAGTATTTTTATTCATTGTAAGTGAGCTGCTAGATGTTTAGTATGTGGATTTTTTTTAGCTAAAGTTGGATCGGGAAAACAGCACTCTAGGTATTCCCAACAGGTGAGGTTTCCATTTAGGAGCTTAAAGTCAGTTTGAAGAGCTGAAAGTGTAGTGGAAGTCACGGAGAGTTGTTAGTAGGTTTCAGGAAACCAGAAATTTGCAGAAATTGCAGATATTCACTGCCAATGAATTCAGTTGCCATCAGCATGAAAAGGGGTGGGTCGCTGGATAAATCCTGGAAGCCGCTGCAAAATCCCCTCTGGCTGTACATTGTTGCTGAGCGAATAATGGTGGCTTAGATTCTCTTTCTTCCAAATTTCATGTGAAAGCCCTTCACAGAGAAGGGATGGATTAGTTTATCGTGACTATTTTAACATATTTCCATAAAGGCTGGCTGTGATGGCTCAAGCCTATAATCCTAGCATTCTGGGAGCCTGAAGCAAGTGGATTGCTTGAGCTCAGGAGTGTGAGACCTACCTGAGCAAGAGTGATATCCCATTTCTACTAAAAATAGAAAAACTAGTCAGGCATTGTGTGGGCACCTGTAGTCCCAGCTACTTAGGAGGCTATGGCAAGAGGATCTTTGAGCCCAAAAGTTTGAGTTTGCTATGAGCTATGATACTAGAGCACTTTACCCAGGATAACAGAATAAGACTTTGTCTTTAAAAAAAAAATGCCACAAATAGGTGGCTTAAAGTAATGCGTATTATTTTTTCATAGTTCTGAAGGCCAGAAATCTTAAACGTGTTACCCTGGGGTGAAAGCAAGTGTTGGCAGAGCCATGCTTGCCCCAGAGTTTCTAGGGTTGACTTCTTTTCATCCAGCTTCTTGAGGATATCCCTATTCCTTGTTCACGGCCCTTAGCACCTTCTTTTTCCTGTTTCTGTCATCGCACTGCCTTCTTCTGTCTCAAACCAGTCTCTGACTCATAAGGGTATGCATGATTACATTTAAGGCAACTTGGATAATCCAGACTAATCTTCCCATCCCATTTTAATTTAGTAACATCTAAAAAGCCCCTATTTTCATATAAGGTAATTTTCACAGGTTTCAGGGACCAGGATCTGGATATCTTGGAGGGGGAGGGGATGGATATTATTCAGCCAGCTTCAAGGGGAGAGGATCTAATTTTTAACCTTACTTGCAAAAGATTCTGGAAATTGAAATTCACCCTGACTTCAGTTCAGCAACATGGAAGAAAGCAGACAAGGACATGGGAATGAATGCTGGTTATGAAACAACCAGTATCCAACACAAAGTTCAGCAGGAGTAAGTTGTCAATAAAGTTAATGGATTTTGATTGTTGGACATTAATAGAAGATGTATGTCCTGATTAAAGAGGCTCTATTTCTGGTCTCCGCATTGGTTCTATCAAGTAGATATCAGTGGGCTTAATTCTTTCAGAAGGGCTTTTTATTTAATTATTATATATATTTAATATGGTTTAAGTATTTATGTGTTTGTTCAGTACCTCTTGATGCCTAGTGATCTGTGGAGCAATTTACACACATGGTATAATGAATATCAGGTTGGAGCTACAGATGAAGACTTCACTGTTAAATTTTTTTTTTTTTTTTCAGTTTTTGGCTGGGGCTGGGTTTGAACCCTCCATCTCCAGCATATGGGGCTGGGGCCCTACTCATTGAGTCGCAGGCATTGCCCCATTATTAAGATTTTTTTTTTTTTTAATAAAAATATTTTCGGGGCTCATGCCAGAGAAAGGCTGATGATCTGTTTGGTGCCAAACCTGTGAAATTTTGTTTTTGTTGTGGATTACCATTTAAAAACTTGGCAGATAAAACAGTTTCCACCAAATTTTTCCTCTTTCTAATGCTTCCTTTTTCTATACACATTTGAAGTATAGTGTTTAATTGTTGTATGTGCTGGTGAAACCCAGTATGAGGTTCTTCCTGACACCCCTTTAAACATCTGGGATATCTTTCCCAGGTATTCTCAGCTCTTTTCTTTGATGGAGCTGTAACCTGAGTATCACTTTCTTCTAGTCACAGTGATGGCTTTAGACTTGCTCGTGGCATCCAACCAGAGCCACAGAGACACAATGAATCATTTGCTGAAAATCCTGGAATCCTTATTTCTATCAGAATTAAACATCTTGCTAAAACAAGAGAATGCCTTAAATTATCAAAACCCACCATTTTCTCAAATTTTTATTGTTTCATGTCTTAAATTTAAATTTTATCTGGCGAGAATTAATGTTCATCAGTGGTATGAGGTGTGAGTTCGGTTTCAGTCTTCTATATATAACTAGCTGGTTCTCCCAGCATCATTTATTAAGTAGAGATTCTTTTCTAGAAGAGAGTGTAGGGAAAACGCTTGATAATATTGGGCTAGGAAAGGATTTTATGAAGAGGACCCCCCCCACTAGCATTTTCAGCAACACCAAAAATATATAAATGGGATTTGATCTAGCTAAAAAGCTTCTGCACAGCTAAAAGTACAACATCTAAAATAAATGGACAGCCTTTGGAATGGGAAAAGGTATTTGCATGCTATGAATCTGACGAATCTGTTAAGTAGAATCTACAGAGAACTCTAATCAATAAGAAAAGAGCAAACAACCCCATTTTATAAGTGCACAAGAGACTTGAACAGAAACTTCTCTGAAGATAACAGATGAATAGCCAATAAACACATGAAAAAATGCTCATCATCTTTAACCGCCAGAGAAATGCAAATCAAAACTCCTCTGAGATATCTCCTACCTCCAGTGATATTAGCCCACACCACAAAGTTCAAAATCCACAGATGCTGGCATGGATGTGGAGAGAAGGGAATATTTTTACAGTGGTAGTGGGATTGCAAACTAATACAAGCGTTTATGGAAAGAAGTATGAAGAATTCTCAAAGAACTAAAAGTTGATCTTCCATTTGATCCTACAATCCCATTACTAGGTATCTACCCCAAAGAACAAAAATCATTTTACCACAAAGACGTTTGCGTCAGAACATTTACGGAAGCTCACTTCATAATTTCCAAGTTGCGGAAGCCACCCAAATGCCTATCAACCCATGAATGGATTAACAAAATATGGCCTATGTATACCATGGAGTACTAGTCAGCCACATGAAAATATGGAGACTTTACATCTTCTATGTTTAGCTGGTGGAGTTGAAACACAGTCTTCTTAGTAAAGTATCTCAAGAATGAAAAAAATATGTATCCAATGTACTCAATATTAATATGAAACCCATATATAAACAATTACATGCCCATATGAACAGTAAAACACAAATATGGTCTAGCAAAGGGGAGAGGAGAAGAGGGAGAAGGAAGGAGGAGGGGAGGGGGAACTGGTGGGATCTCACCTAATGTGCCCAATGTGAGGGTTTTCAGCACGTCCCCTGGGTGAAGGGCTCAAGTACAGCTTGAGCTTTACCTTGGAAGTGAGAACAATGCAACCTAAAAATTTGTACCCTCATACTAATTTGAAATAAAAATAAATAAATAAATATTTCATCTGAAGATTAAAATAAAAAACCTCAACATTTGTGCTTAGCAATCGAGGCCAGCAAACTAGAAGAGAAAAGTGAGTATTTTGGTTTCAATGACATCATTTGAACTTCTGAACTCCTGTTATATCTAAAGCCCAATATACTTTCTTGGATCTTCCTGTTATGTGCACAAATAAATTATTTTGCTTAAGCTGGTTTAAATTGGGTTTTATAAATAAAAAGTCCCTTAATGGATACATCCTAGTAGAAATCTAATCACTGCATGCAGGTTAATCACATGCCAAAGCTGCATCTCGACTTCCCTTCCTGTCTTCACTTACTATCTTTCTGGGCTGTGGTGGCAGGATCTAGCTGTGGGCTGTGGTGGCAGGATCTAGCTGTGGGCTGCGGTGGCAGGATCTAGCTATTCCTTTCTTAACTACCTAACCAGGACATTTATGGAGTAGGAATAGCAGATCTTCTCTGCATCTTTCTTTCTCTAACTGTGCTCACTGGTATTTTTACTTTTCTGACATTCCCTCCAATAGAAACAAGGGAAGAATGAGGGTCTTCTTACTATCTCTGTCACTTGGTCCTCTGAAGTCAAGTACTGCCTGACTTCTCAGCTCTGAAGCAGTATGTGCGGGGAAGACTTCATAGAATACCCGAAGAGTTCTCACCAGGGACATTGGGATTCTTGAGACTTTCGATAAAAGGTGGGTAATGGTTATTAGGCCCAAGTGTCTTTGGGATGGTGGTGATTACTCAAAAGCCTCTCCTTGCTAATATAAATTATGATTCATTTCCAAAAAGATATGTTGTTTTTTAAGGTGTCACTAAAAAATTGAGTATTTTTTACCATACAGTACTCATGAAAGTCTGGTGCTTAGTTTTAGAATCACTAATGAATTTGTTGTTTTGAGCTCTCTTAGCTATACAGTGTGTTTCCTTGGGTATTGGCTTGGAAAATGCTTCTACATGTCCCATGATTACTTTCCTCAGTGTCTTAGTGTTGCTACTCATTCCAAAAGTTCACAAATGCCGTGTTGTCTGGAGATTATTTCTCTCGTGTGTAACCCGAGTCTATTTTTCCTCTTTCTTATCATTATCTGATTTCTGTTTGTCAATCAATAATTTGTTGGGAGTTTCTGGATTCTTATAGATGCTCATTTTTTCTGGATTCTTGGCCAACCCATACTTGTCATTTTGTTATTGGGCACTTGTACCAGAGGCATGCTCTGACCCACCTTACATCCTCTCCTCCCCAGCTTGGGTTATGCCTGCTTCCTCCATTGTCCCAAAGCATATCACCCTCCCCTGCATTCCTCTACAGCATTCAGCACTGCAGTGTCACTTATTGACTTGTTTCCCCTGCCCACTGACTACTGGCCTTATGACAGTGAGAATTTGATCCCATTTGTTGGTCAAACATTATCCTTGACCTACAGTATTTGTTGAATGAATGGATTAATGATCATTTGCATATCTTAAGATCCTTTAATCTCTGTGGCAAGGGTTGGGTGCAGTGGGCATTTTTGAGAATGCTTACCTGCTCAAAATTTTCATAACATTTCTTTGGAGGAAAAGTATATTTCTAGATTTGGGGAAAACTTAGTAAATGTTGAGAATTTCTTGGGTTATTTTAGTATTAGAAAAGCTTTTGCAGATTATGTGGTTGCTTAAGTTTTTCTTCTTATACATTTATAAAATCATATTCACCTCATCACATGAGGCAGACAATTTTATAATGGTGAAAAGTGTTACTGTAAAGCCTGAAAGTTAACATAAGTATGTTTTCAAAAATTGAGCCAACATGAAACATTGGAAGATTTTACATCAAAATTCAGATTTCTAGCTTATGTTGATAAATTAGAAATTCACCGACAGTGAAGCCTCATTCCAATCAAACAAAAATTGGGTAGAAATGAGGAACAAACTCTTTTTCTGGATGGGGCACATGTCTCTAGTTAGCAATAACTCCCCAAGTTACCTGAGCCTTTTTGATATTGAAGCATTTGTAAATTGGGTTTGGTGTAAAAATTGAGGCTTTTAAATTTAGTCCTCAGTTTTACATTCATGCCTGCCAAACCATGGAAGTTGGGATATGTCGAGGCGAGCTGTGATATGGCAGGTAGTAGGTGGAGCTTACTTCTTCAGAGCTGAGTGGTATAGAAGGAAATTGTGGTTTGTGTAGACTGCTGGGGAAAATAATTGATGAGATAAGTGAAATGGCAGTAAAAGGTGAAGAGATGTCTTCATTTTAATTAATGACTCAGTAATTTTGGGAGAGCATGATGTAGCGGATTCTGGAAGGCTAGTGGGGCCTTGCAGATGGGACCTCCAGTGGTATTGGGCCAAGAACCATTAACAGATGACACAATTGTAAATGCAGTAACAACTGCCACCATGGAAGAGATGTCTGCAACAAGAATTTACAATGTAGCGCGGTGCCTGTGGCTCACAGGAGTAGGGCACTGGCACCAGATACCGGAGGTGGTGGGTTCAAACCCAGCCCTAGCCAAAAAATGCAAACAACAACAAAAAAACCCGGGATTTACAATGTAGCAATTACATGAGTTGTATGAAATTCAGGATGGCTTAAGACATTTAATGCGATAATTTACCTGGTATGTGAAATATAAGCTTTAGTCAACTCATTTGAATAAATGGATAACACAAATTTTTAGTGTTCCACAAGTTCTGTAAAATCATAAAACTCCAGAAACTTGGTCTTGGCTTTTGGGATTTTCACCATTTTGATCATTTTGTCTCTTAGAAACCTGAGACATTGAAGAAGTCTTTTAACATGGTAGCCTTCCTGTAGCACCAAAATGAAAAAATCATTCTTATTGGCAGCTTGCTTCTCTTTAAGCATGGAAAAAGTGGCTGACTGCAACACTGATAAGGGGATCAGGCCTCAATGAATAGGAAGTTGAAGAGTTTGTGTGTATCTATGAATTTCTGAAATTTTATGTACCTTAATTTTGGCATGGAAATTCAAGTCATTCATGCGAGGCTGGGAAAGTTTTCATGAGGGAATAATAGCAGTGTTTTATTTCTCCCCTTTAATTTTTTGAGCTATCATCTCTGGACTGGTTGTTTTCCTCAACAGAATTATGCAATAATGTTTAGTTTTTAAAAAGTAATTTTGGAAGTTCTATATTGCAAAAGTCAGTATTGATTCTGTGTGAGAATAACTCAAAATTAGATCTGAGTGTAAAGATGAAGTAGAAATCAACTGTCTGTGTATCCTACTAAAGATCTTATTTATCCATAAAGTACCTCCTTTTATTTATTATTATTATTATTATTTTGAGACAGAGTTTGACTATGTTGACCTCAGTAGAGTGCTATGGCGTCACAGCTCATAGCAACCTCAAATTCCTGGGCTTAAGCGATTCTCGTGCCTCAGCCTCCCAAGTAGCTGGGACTATAGGCACCCCCACAATACCTGCCTACTTTTTTGCTGCAGTTGTTATTGTTTTAGCAGGCCCAGGCTGGGTTCAAACTGGCCAGCCTCAGTGTATGTGGCCGGCACCCTACTTACTGAGCTATGGGTGCTGCCATAAAGTACATCCTTTTAAATACCTTAGTTATCGTTAAGACTATGGCAAGGCTACAGCAAGTAGCTCAATTTCAAAGCAGACAAAATGAGTTGCAGGCCATAATGGAACAACAGGAATGAGAGTTTGGCAACATAGTAGGTCCAAAAGAACTAGAGTCACTACTCAGCCAACGCATAACTTAGTTGATGGGTGAGCAACAAGACTGTATATTCTGAAAAGAGTTCAACAACCTCCTGGCTTTCACTTTCTTCATGTGGCAAGTGGTGATAGGTGGGAGATAGGATCAATTTAGATGACTGCTCTACTTCCCAGAATAGTTGTGAGACTGCAGTAAGACACGTGGCTAAGTTTAAATGACTTCCATTTGAAAATGAATTTCTAAATTGGTTATTTATTTCTAAAAAGACATATCCTCCATATGCAAATGTCATACATGTCAGTTAGGGTCCCATGCTGACCCATATTAACGAATGCCATAACTGAATTATGAACAGGCAGTGGTTTTCATTTGTTGTTGACAATTAAGAATGGAGTTTTATTTTCAAAGAAAATGAACTTTCATTTCTATGAATTGTATGAAAACGACCCAAGACTGGTGTCTCAAGTTGTTAGTAACCAAGACTTTCATAGCATTTTGTACCTTGCTGTTATCATTTCCTCATTGTCTTTCTTCTACTCTTGCCCTCCTCAAAACTCCCTCTGCTGTGATCATTTCATATCATAAATCTGAAAATGTTATTCCCCTAACCAAAACCATTGACCTCAAGGATCAAATGCAATGGCTTTTACCTATTTTTTTCATTTTCACTCGGAATTCTTCTCATTTCTCACCAAGTTTCAACTACTAATATTTTAGGTCCATAAACAGGTCAGATTATTTCCCAGCCCAGGGCCATCACATGTGCTCTTGTCCTCCTAGTGTTCTGAAAACCTGCTCATCTTTCTAGTCTTATTTCAGACACTCTCCTAGAGACTTTACTTGACCACACATTCTGAAGGGAGCCTTTTCTCTCACGGCTGCTTTTTTCATTACATCCATCAGAATTTGCACTTAAATATTTATTGGTGTGTTTATTTTCTATCCTTTCATACTTCAAGCTACATGAGGTTGAAGCTCACCTTATATCTTATTCATTGCTGTATATATATATACATAATACCATGTTTGCTATATAGTAAGCAACCAGTCATATTGTGAATAAATTAATGTATATTATATGTGTAAATTTAAAGTATAAAAACATTTTCCATAATTTCAGCTTTCAGCTACTAATACTTTTTACTATAAGAGCAAATCCTAAACTATTTAATACAGAATATTAAAAAAAACTTATATTTTGAAATGTGTAGAATAAAAAAGCATATATTAAAGTAATTTCCATTTGAAGCAGTAGGTCTCTTGAAGAACATTATACTATTTTTCAGATAAATGCAGCTCCATATTTCTCATTCTTTCAAGTGGGAAATGTAATCTCATTTGAGAAAACATTGCAGTAGTCTGTAAGCATGTAAGTAATGTTGGTCTGATTGTGCTAACAAAGACTTTTCAATTTAGCAAACAAGTAAACTCCTCATTTCCATTGCTTGGGGTTTTCTTGCTTATAGAACTAAAAACTCTTCTTTCCAAAGAGTGTAGCTTTGATTAGAAATAATTACGCATTGGTATTTTGTGTTCTTCGTGTTCTGTGAGGATAGAATGATGAAAACCTTGGCTGGGCTACAGTTGTACTGTGGTGAGGGGAGGTTGCTCACCATCATTGTTCTTCTCTTGAACTCTGTGAAATTACATCTCTGCAATGCACAGTTTTTCAAGGATATCATACAAGATGAAGAGTCAAATATGTTTACATTTTTCCCGTTAAGAAAACCCTACTTATGCACGTGTGCATTTGGGGTTAAGGCTTTAGTGCTAGTTGCAAAATTCACCTTGATTAAAACTTTCCATTGCTGAGAATACACATGTTTTTGTTTCTTAACATGTTTCTTTTTTTTTTTTTTTTTTAAGACAGAGCCTCAAGTTGTCCCCCTGGGTAGAGTGCCATGGGATCACAGCTCACAGCCACCTCCAACTCCTGGGCTCAAGCGAGTCTCCTGCCTCAGCCTCCCAAGTAGCTGGGACCACAGGTGCCCGCCACAACACCCTGCTTTTTTTTTGGTTGCAGCCTTCATTGTTGTTTGGTGGGTCCGGGCTGGATTCAAATCCACCACTTTAGGTGTACATGGCTGGCGCCTTAGCCGGTTGAGCTATAGGCGCTGAGCCTTAACATGTTTCTTGTAAGTGAATTTAGAATGAGATGATGTAAGCTTAAATCCTAAATAAAAGAAAAATTGAAGTCAAGCTCTTTTACTTTGCTCCTTGCAGGTACAATTTTATTTAGCATACACTGCTGACGCACATGTGCATAAATACACCCACAATCATCCACGTAAGAGTATGTTCTTGGTTTTGTAATGTGCAAAATTTTCAATAGAAATTAAACTAAGACCTTTTTTTTAGGGAAGCGTTGTCAGAAGCCTGTTCAGTACTTATTTCTGGTGCTTCTCATTACAATAGTATTTAAAAATAAGAATGATTTGGGAAAAATCAACTAACTTGGTGACCTCTGGTTTTTTGTTTTTTGTTGTTTTTTTTTTTTTTTGAGACAGAGTCAAGTGCTGTGGAATCATTATAACAGACAGAAACCTCAAACTTCTGGATTTGAGTGATCCTCCTGCTTCGGTCTCTGTCTCCTGAGTAGCTGGGACTATATGTGCCCACCATGATGCCTGGCTAATTTTTCTATTTTTAGTTCAAGATGGGGTCTTGCTCTGGCTGATCTTGATCTCCTGAGCTCAAGCAATCCAGAACACCTCAGCCTCCCAGAGTGCTGGGATTGCAGGTATAAGCCACTGGACCTGCTGTGACCGCAGTCTTAGATTACTAAATCTGGGATTTTGAACTTGGCATTGGTTAATGAAATGTAAACTCAACAGGGGGCAGGGGGCTTTATTCATTACTGTATTCTCATTGTTTAGGAAAATGCTTGGCACGTTGAAGGCACTCAACAAATACTTATCCAATCAATGCATTTTTCTCCTGTTGTCAAGGCTGCCCATATTTGTTAGTGATATTCTGTGATGGTGACAGCAACAAAGCCAAGAAGTATGCTCCTTTGCATGAACGACCAGACATTCTGCAGGTCATAACAAGAACTGGCTGAACTGGACTGAATAAACAGCCCTGGGAGATTTAGGGAACATCTGGAAAAAAATGCAAGTTGTAGTTAATGTTTATATAGCTATTTACTCCTCGAAGAGCTGATATTAACTCATTGAACCTAATAGCACCTGAAACAAGAGGTGGGAAATGTTTTGACTTTACAGAAAAGAAACCAAAATCTAGAGGAACAAAGTGACTTTCCCAAGGTCCTATGTCCAGTCAGAGGCAGGAGTCAGATTTAAACCCAATGCCTGGCTCTAGAATCTGCATTGGTAAACTCTCTGCACCAGAAACCCTCCCCACTTTGAAGGATGAGGGCCTGGAAATGTATCAACTTAAATATTAAAAGCAAAATGAACATATTCTGAGCCCCAGGATAATTACAAGCATTTTTAAATGGGAAAACCAGATAAGTTTGTGATGACACTATAATTTTATGATTTGTCAGTATATGACCCAAGAATCTTGATATATATATATATATATATACAAGCATTTATCTACAGAGAGAATTTTATCAAATCAAATGCATGGAGAGATATACCATATATATTATATAATTATATAGATTATATATATTCCTTGTAATCTTTTCTGTACTTACATAGTCTTTGTCTATAGGTTTGGTAAATATTTATTAGTTTAGTTTTTTTCTTTTTTTGAGAGAGAGAATCTGAACTTTGTCACACTTGGTAGAGTGCTATGGTGTCATAGCTCACAGCAACCTCAAACTCTTGGACTCAAGTGATCCTCTTGCCTGATCTTCTTAGTAGCTGGGACTATGGGCTCATCACAAGGGCTGGCTACCTTTTAGAGACAGGGTCTCACTCCTGCTCAGGCTGACCTCAAATTCCTGAGCTCAATCCACCCACCTGGACCTCCCAGAGTGCTAGGAACACAGGCATGAGCCACTGCACGCAGTCTTATATATCAGATTTTTAAAAGATCTTTTATACATTGGTTTTCAAAGATGAAATGGAAAAAACGATAATCTCTCTGTTTAGATAACTGATTGTTTTATATGAAAAACTATATAAGATAATCATTGAATATATTTAGAAAATTAAAACAGTTCAAAAAGAAAAAAGCAGAAATGGAAAACTCCCTTACCCCACTACATACCTCACACTTCTCTCAAAAGACTTGATTATTTTAACCAACTATTAATCAATTTTTTGCAAACCAGAGATACTTTCTTTAAATAAATTTTAAGATTCATTGGAAAATAGTCACTACAGAAGATCCAAATTTATAGGAAAGTAATATATGTTTCCGAATACAACTGCTAAGAAAACAATTTAAGAGTGTTCCATTATATGGATATAGTACATGTTAATCAGTCCTTTATTAAAATTTCAGTTGTTTTTGATTCATTTTATAAAAATAGCTTCTATAACTCTTGTGTGGATGTACATTTTTGTCTAAACATGATATAAATTCTTGTAGTAGATTTTTTCAGTCTCGTATCGTATATATTCTAAATTGTGGGAGATACTGACAAATTACTCCCACCAGGTGATACCGATTTACATGCTCACCAGCAGAATATGGGAATCCCACTTGCCCACATCATTGTTATTTATGAATTTAAAACAAATTACAACTCTATGAGGAAAAAGTTAGTACCCTATTTTAATTATTTAAAAATGAATGAGCTTTAGTATCTTATAAGTTGATTATTTTCCATTTACTGTAAAATTCTTTTTTTTTTTTTTTTACAGAGTCTCACTATGTTGCCTTGGGTAGAGTGCTGTGGTATCACAGCTCACAGCAACCTCAAACTCTTGGGCTCAAGAGATTCTCTTGCCTCAGCCTACCAGTAGCTGGGACTACAAGTGCCCGCCACAACCCCTGGCTATTTTTGTTGTTGTTGTTGTTGTTGTTGTTGTCATTGTTGCTTAACAGGCCCGGGCCGGTTTCAAAGCTGCCAGCCCCGGTGCATGTAGCCGGCACCCTAACCACTGAAGGGCAGCGTTGAGCCTACTGTAAAATTTTATTATCCATTTTTTGTTGGAGTGCAGATTCTTATCTGACTGATTTATTTTAGCTCTCTCTGTTTTCCCTTAACGTGTTCCTTTTACAAGACCTTATTGGTTATAACTTTGGTCTGACAATAAGGAACTTTGTTAAGCAGGTCAGCAAAATGCAATAAAGACATGTCCAATTCCTCACAGAAAAATTTCCTCAAAGATTTAACCAAGAGGACTTTTCTAGGAGAATGACTAGACAGCATGCTCCTGAGACAATACAGCACATAGAAAGGAGATAAGTGAAAGAGAAGAAAGTGGACCTTACCATTTTTATGAAGAGTTGGGCTTCTTTTTAATAGTCTTCTGTTCTTTAGGTTGGATTACCTCTGGTGATTATATTTTGGCATGTAGATGTATGTGGTAATGCACTTTACCATGTTCTCTCCACAATTATTTTTTAAGCTCAGCTTTTACTTGGGTAAACCCTACACCTTCTTTAGTTTTCTTCTCAACTTTTGAGAGACTAGTATCAGTGCAAGAATTTTTAAAAAAGATTTTTGTGAGTAATACATGAACAAAAATATGCCCCATTATGCTCTGATGATAATCCAAATAAATGTCCTTTCTTTTACCTACAATTTTAGAGCTGAAGAAGCAACTGAATCATTTTCTTTTTCTTCTTTTTAACATTCTTTGAAATTTTCCATGTGATTCTTGGTAAAAACAACAATAAAAGACATACATTGAACTCCTTTGTTTATATATTTACTCTTTAATCAATTCCTTTTAATCTTAGAATGCCTCAGTGTTTTGAAGTTAGATTTAAAAATCTCATAGAAATGTGAATATAATGTTTTCCTTAATATATATGGATAATTTTGATTACTTAACAATGGAAAATATTTCAGATAAATATACACCATAAGAAGCCTTTAGTAAAATTATTTGTATGGCACATACATGTGCATATATATTTCAATGTGTTGCTCAATGTACTATCTTTAACATGAATGAAGAAATTCCAGGTGTTTGATGATGAAATATTACTTCTGGGAGCCTCAGTTGCGGCATATGAACGTCTTGATTTCACTGAAATTTGATCTGCCCTCTTTTAGTTATTCCAAATGGTGTAATTTGAAATGCTTTAGTTGTTTTCACATATTATGAAGCCTATCATAAAAAATAATTTCATTCTTTCTAATTTCATATTGGAAAGTATTTTTTCTCTTAATTTTCATGCCATTAGTAAATAGATAATTTCTCTTAAGTGGTAGAGATTATAACAAGGTTGTTTATGGGAAAGTTTGATGCCAGGCTCTTAATTTTAGGACATCATATTTATTTAAAATACTGGGCCATTTGTTTTATTGACAATTACTTTAAAGGTATAATTTATGCAAAGATCACTAATTGTATCTAAATAATCAAAATGATTCTACTTCTAAAATTCTATGATTAATTTTTACTTTCTAGATATTTTTACTTTCTAGATACCTGAGTATTTATAAGTATTTATAAGTATTAAAAATTTTTTTTTTTTAGAGACAGAGTCTCACTTTGTCACTCTCAGTAGAGTGTCATGGTGTCACACAGCTCAGAGCAACCTCCAACTACTGGGCTTAGATGATTCTCCTGTCTCAGCCTTCTGAGTAGCTGGGACTACAGGTGCCTGTCACAACACCTGGCTAGATATTTATAAATTTTAAGATTTTTACCAGACTTTGATTAATTTAAGCATTTCTTCTCACATTTTTTACTTGGAACTTGGAATTTTGACTTACAAATTGTAAAACTTTAAATAATGGAACTTTATGTGAAATATTAAGCCATTTTTTAAAAGTGTATAGTGTTCAGTCAATATCAACATTTAGGAAGTTAATATGAAGAAATGAGATATTTTGCAGGTCCCATGTATAAAAATATGTTGTTATTCTGGAATTATAAGATTTAAAAAAATATACTATGAATTTAATCATCAGAATCCTTATTTCTTCCCATGTTAAAATACCAAGAGCATGTTTGTTTTTAAAATACTGAACTTACAGGGAGCCTATACATTGAAAATATTACCTGCGTATGGGTTAAGACTTAAAGGCTTTCCTGTACTCCCCTGTCCGGATTGTTTTCTGAGCCCCTACTAGATGCGAAGTACCTTTTGATTTTTTTAAAAAAGGCATTAGTGTTAAAGTAAAAAGGTGGATTATTTTGCATATTCTACATTATTGAATTAATAATTTCTCTTATTTTAAAACAGCATTTTTTTTTTTTTTTTGCAGTTTTTGGTCGGGGCTGGGTTTGAACCCGCAACCTCTGGCATAGGGGACCCGTGCCTTACTCCTTTGAGCCACAGGTGCTGCCCTAAAACAGCATATTTTACGTATATCACCGATTGTGTTATTCATTCATTAATTTCATAAAGATTTGTTTATTTGGCTAATAGTTACTAAGTGCAAACTGTGTGCCTGGGGAATGTAGACAGAAAAACAGATTTCTTAACTATGGAGAAGAAAAAGAAAACATATAAATAATGAAAATGGCAGTATAGTTAAGTTCAATGGCACAACACATCCATGGACAGCACAGGAACCAAGTGGATATTCAAACTAGTCTTATCAAGAGTAGTAAATGTATCTGGGCAATAAAGGGTGAGGGAGCTCACGAGCAGATGCGATGATGTCGGGAAGAAATCTCTATGGATTCTGGACTACAGAAATCAAATCATAAGTGTGAGGAGGAAAAGTGACAAAGAAATAACAAAATTATCATGTGCCAATTAAAATACTATCTTCATGATAATTTTGGAAGCGTTATTTTGTATACCTTACAACAGCTATAAGTTTCTGCTCACAAACTTAGAGTTCTACCTTTGTTCCTATGAGAATGAATTTTCCATTCTCTATTTAATTTACTTAAGGAAGAGATATTAGTGAGAAATATAGGTGTTCTTTTCACTTTGGGGATTTCAGGACTCAGGAATTTTCACCTTAATGAAACAAAGTGCTAAAATATACAATGAGAGTTAATTAAATCAAAAGGAGAGTGAGAGACCTAGTCAACCTTGATATTAAAAGTTCTAAAGTTTGAGTGTATATAGCCCAGCTCTTTATAATGTTAATTTTCTCTAAAACAAAATAAATTTTCTGCTTGAAGCTCACCACTAATTCTTGTGACACATGAGAAAACTGAAGTATTTGTAAAGATATATTTCACCTGCTGACTTTTCTTCAGTAATACCCTACTATTCAGTCTAGTTTTTTTTTTTTTTTAATTGTACTCCTTCAGTCAAAAACTGACACAACTGTTGAAAAATAGTCACTCTTACACTGGTCAGTCACACTCCAATAATGTGTCTGTCATCACGTTAAAACAGTCATTTGCTGACATATTTTATGGCCATGAACATGTTTCAGAAACTAGCAAAAAGGATTGGCCTTTAAAAAATAAGCAAGAGCAGCATTTCCTTCTAGTGAAACGACATATAATTTGAAATAATAGAGTGTCAATAGTGACTACAGGAAATTGCTAGAAGGTGGACATTTCCAAGTCTGCTTTTATCAGGGAAAAAGTAGTTCTTTTTAAGCCAGCAAACACTTTATTGAATTAAAAGCATCGTTGTCAGATTCTGAAAATGTTTATCACACATTCTAAACTTCTCTCAGTATGTGGAATAGCAATTTTGTAAAGAATAAATGTTAATGCTACACAAAAATAGCATTCTAGTCTCAATGCCTTCTCAGTTATGTTAGACGATGTCCAAATTGACTTTTGCATTTAATGACCTGTACCAGAAAGTGCAAGAATAGTCAGGGAAAATGTATGGATAGCAACACAAACATCCACGTAGACCGGTGGGTGTCCAGTGGTTTGCTTTATCTCCGAAGCTCTTAAATAGGTCACGAATAAACTCCCATTATTTAATTGATAGAAGACAATGTTGAAAATAATAAAGCATGGACTAGTCCAGCAAGATCATATATAATACACATGCACAATAATTTCTTACATGCCATGGAAATAAGCAAAATGAGTAGTAGATCCCCAAATGCCTGTAATAGAAGTAGAATGAAGAATTTACCTGTTAAAAACCCTATGTAATTTTTACTGTGCATTAAATTGGATACAAAGAAGCATTTATATTCTGTTCCTAATACTATTTTATTTTGATTAATCAAGATACTCATGAATAATCTCAAAGTCTTATTGTTGAAATATGAAAATTATTAAATATGGAGATATGGAAATTTACTTTGTAAATTGCTTGCTAAATTAAGACATAGATCACCATTCCGAAAATTATTTAATCCGTATTTGTACCCTTATTGGAGTTGTAAGATCATATGCTTGAATGTTAAATATTCTTGAAATTATGGTCACTTTCTTACCCAACAGATTTGAGAGTTCTTTTTACTCAATTATTTAAAAGTATTTCAGTGTTCGTTATGAACCCAGACATTGAAATCTAGTGTCAGCTCCCTAGAAGCAGAGCAAGGCATTCTGTTTTGCAGGTGCTTATGTCCACAGAAGCAATTTTTATAGAAACATTATTTCACTTTATTTCACTGACTTGGCTTCTTTGTTCATTAAGCTAATTACTCTAGTCTACATTCATGCCTTTAATCTACCTTGTTTCTCTCGCTTGATCCTTTCCCAACCCTGAATCGACTGTTACTGAACAGTTGAAGCTGAACAGGAAGGAATTGCAGGTGTCAACTCACAGTTTACAAATATGACATCTCCTCTGGCATAGCTGGAAATATGAAATATTGATTTATGTGCAGTAAAAGGTCTTATAAAAATGATCACATACACATGAGAGATTAATGCGCAGGAGATCAATAGAAATTTCATTCTTGACGCTAGACTGTCACCTATGGTGAAATGCTAAAATACAGAAATCAATATTATCTATGAAATGTCAAATTTATTATAATTATGAGGATGAAAGCTGGCCAAGTGGCTCCCAGGAGAGAAGGAAGGATAGGTTACTGTGCTGAAGCATCCTTCATGTCCCTTGTTCACTTGCTGCCAATTTGAGAGCAATATTGGTGCAGGGGTTTTTCAGTCATTATGTACCGCTGTGTAGTAACAAATTCCTGCTGGAATATTTAACTCTTGAAACTGACAATAATACGAGTGTCCACATAGTCAAAAGGTGCAGAACTTCTAGCTCCAAAATACGGAGAAGATTTTAAGCACAGGTTTTAATGTGGTATGTGTACCACAGCCCATTGCTTAGGAAAATTGAGCTTTTACCGACAGAAGATTAATAAGATCTTGGCGCAATTTTATTCAAGCTCATGTTCATTCTCTCCAGTGGTGGTGGGGCAGAGGGGAAATCCTAAATTATCTATTAGTAGGCTTCACATTTTCTATAGTTTAAGCCATTAGCTTGATTCTTAGAAATTGCCATTCAATTTCCACTGCTAGGGAGCAATTCTTTGAAAAGATTTTTATGAGTTTGTGGCAGCCTACTATTCTCATGTATCAAGTTTAATAGAGTCTTTGAAAAAGTAACACAAAGCTAAAATTTTATGAGCCTATAAGAAAACAGTAAAATGAAAGTATTTTGTCTTTCTAGGAAGGGGGATTTTTAGAATTTGAAGTTCAAAGCAAAAAGAAAAATATAGTTATTTTTACATATTCTCCATGTCTACAGAAAACAGAATTTTATACCATCATTAGTAATATTATATTATTGATCCTCATAAAAAGGATGGGTTTTACTAGTGACTGTTAGTGATGCCACACTGTAATTTTTGTAGAGATCAGAGCTTGGTGTGGGTGGGTAGACTGGACGATGAATGATTCTGACCAATAAGCAAATTAAGAATCTTTGGCGGTAAGTACCAGATTCCACTGCAGGTGGTATGGGTAATGAATAGGTTGTGTTATTTGCTGTCAGTTAACACTATTTATAAAATTCCCCTGATTCACATCTTAATGATTCGTATTTTTAAAAAGAGCTGTACTATCTGCTAAGCATGCTTAGAGAACTGCATAGACAGTATGTTCATTTTATTACCCCGGGACTCCATATCGAAAGCCCTCCTGAAGTGAAGGAGTGAGATATTAAATTAGTTAGTCCTATGGTGCTCTGTCACCACATGAGGTGTGGCCATTGTCTGTCGTCATGTTCACAGCCACCTCTTTAATCTGATTCTTAGAGACATGTTTCTTGTCTAGATTTGGATTTAAATGTTTAGAATGAAGGTATAGCTAATCCCTAATATCTCTCACTTAGGCTCACACTTTGGGTGTTGGTGTAAAAACTGAATAGCATCATTTCAACTAGTGACATTCAAGCCCCTTACTATCAAATTGCTTTTTCCCTGGAGTTGTAGTTTTTCAATGGTACTGGCTTAAAGCTATTGTTTGTTCATGATATACATTTTCTGAGTATTATTTCTCTTTTACTATGAAAGAAAACCTATCATAGGTGCCCCAGCTCTGGCAGAATGTGACATTTCTCACAGGGGAACAAGAGAGGGAGTCACAGGGAGATTTCATAAATTCTGGCCAAAACCCCAAGGAAATGCCATTCAATTCAATGAGAATTAGTTGGATATTTATTATATGCAAGAAACTGAATAAATAGATGAAAAAGGCACAGAAAAAAATCTTAAATGAGTTAAAAAAGTACAAATTGGACAAGATGTAGAAATTGGGAATATTCAGAAAAGAGAATTACAAGGCTTAGAACCTATATAAGCCCTTCTGAATCCTTGGATTTATGTATTTTTTGTTTAAATAACATCCTATTACCATATTCTTTAGAAAGGAGCCAATTCATAGACATTCCAGAGACTTAAAATACAAAGTTCTTTCTCATCTATTGTTACTGAATTATTTACTTTTCCTAAATATTATCTCTTTTGGCCAGAATTGTAGGATTATCATTACTGCCAAATATGACGGAGAGTTCATAAACTTTTCTCCAGTTGGAAATATAAACACTTTTTTTTAATCTGGAAAAGCGATAAAGATTTATTTATTTCTTTACAAATGCTATAGCATTTACACAATTTATAAATAGAGATTTGGGAAGATTTTCCACTCTACACAGCTTCTTAAGGCTTCCCCCCCCCTTCTGTACCTCAAGTACCCAAAGCAGTTAAAGTTAATACTTAATGCAACCCAGTTGAAGAGATAGGCATTTTTTGCAGTCAGGTCTCAATTAAGAGATAAAAGACAAAAAGTGCAAAGCGCTTGATAAAGCTAAGAATACAAGGCCAGCCATGGATGTGCTTGAAGCTGTCCATAGCGATAACTGGATAGTCAGCTGGAATCTTCTTGAATTGAAGTGGGTGCTCTAACTTATCAAATTCCACATATGGGGAAATTATTGGTGCCTACAGTGGTGATTAACACTAACCCACTGGGTCAGAAACAAGCTGGGATAAAGGTGAAAACTGTATCTGACTATCAACCACAAATACATCCATTTAGAGAAAGATAGCAGAGGGGTTTTTCTTTTTTTATATCTTCAGTTGTGCAGGTTGTCAGGCTGGTCACACAGTTAAACGCTGCATATAGAGCGCTCTCTATAATGTGCAAATTGCAATGCACATTAAAATGTAATCTACTTTAATAAGTCACATGAAGATTACATTTTAAGATAATTGTTTGCGTGTTTATGCTACACACCAAAAATATTTTCCAGCTTTGTTGACAGTGTTTTCTCTTTGCCTTTAAAACATAGTGATTGCAACTATTAGCACTAAATAACTCCCTCCTTCAAATGGTTGGGGGTAAAATTATACAATTCAAAGTTTGGGTTCTTGGAACCATGATTATATAATATCATCTTCAAAATCTGTTTGATCTTCTTGAATTTCTCAAAGTAAAACTTGTTATGATCATCAGAAACTTCACTCTGCATTAATAATTAGGACACTTGAATTATGTAGATAATTTGGAAGTCATTATTCCAAACTCCTGTGTAGACAAAAATATTTGAGATGTGATAATTTTTGAAACACTTATGATGAACATCATAACTTGAGCTTTCCGACAAATCTATTCACTTGGAATATGGCCAATTATCAATGATTTATTAGAATGGATGAGAAGGGAATTAGAGGAAAATGGAAATGACAAATAATCTCCAAATTTCACATTGTTCATTCATTTAAAAGTACTTTTCCACTCAGCCACCAGTAAAGTCATTTACAAGTGATGACATTTAACTGAAAAGATTTTCATCTCCCCCCCATCCATCTTGTAAAGTAAGTACCAATGAATACTAAAATAACCCATTGGGGTCAAGAGACAAAATAAGTTCTTATAAATCTGCATAGATATTGTACCTTAGCAAGGAGCACAATGACTGGTCTAGAGTTGGAGCCCCACAATTATTTTTGATATGGATGAATGAATGAATAAACAGACATTTGAAAACATAACTAAATTACAAGTTGACTAAACTGCATTTTTTAAATCTGGAAATTATCGCAATGCTCAGTGGACCCTTGCTGAATTATTTGGGTTCACTTTATAAGGAACCTATCTTTGAAGAATAGCTGCATGTCTAAATCATGTCTGACCGCTTATTTAGTTATATTGGTGTCACTAACATATGTCATGTTACCCAAAAAGACTGTAACAACCTTCTTCTTAAGCCATGGCACGCTAGGTTAATGTGCTTATTTCTGGAGTAATCTCTGGATTAACAGGCAGAGATAACAGTAGTTACCAATCTACTATATTTTGAAATAGTTCAGTCAACTTTTTTTTTTTTCAGCTTGAATATTATGGCATTTGATTCTGACATTCTGGAGAAGCAATGGGGCTATATATTGTGAATCTAAGTTTCAAGTGCTATAAAACCCAATTAAAACAGGCTGCAGAGAAAAGAAATGTTAGCTTATATCTGTAACTGAAAACTTGGTTGTCTTGAGGCATATAGGGGCCCAAATAATGTCATCAAAATTCAGACTTTCCTTATCTCTTGGCTACTATTTTGTCTGTGTTGTCTTCTGACTCAGCTCTTCCTACAGAAGGTAAGCTGGCTTACATTCAGAAAATCAGAAGTAGTACTCTATTTTTTCCTTCAACTTTCACCTGAGTCCAGTGGAAAGAGAATCTTCATTCTAATATACCTACCCTATGTTCTGGAATTTAAGCTCATTGCCATGTTCAGATTCTGTGCTCATGATTGACTTCAATACTCTGGCTGGAGAGATAAAATATTCTCTCTGGCTGTAGAGATAAAATATTGTCTTTGTAAATGCCTGCATCACAAACCATTCCCTGAGCCAATTTGTGTTGCCAGTAGAATGTGGTACTCTATCATGGGTACTGTGTCTGTGCTTGACTTCAGGAGTAGGATCAGAATTGACTGAATCCCAAGAACTTAAAGAGAAGGAAGATGGCTTTCTAGGCAATACCAACGTACACTTCCAGAAGCCAAAAGATGGCTCATGGTGAGATAGGAACAAGAGACACACATTTTAAGAACTATAGATGAAATGATGGAAATACTGTGTATTAGAAAAGGGATTGTCAAAAAAAGAAAGCCTACAGAGGGCCTGAAATTATAGGTACTAAACAACTTAAGTTTTCTATAAAATAAGCTATATCCAACCATTGTGCCAAAAAATTATAGAGGATTACTAACTAACCAGGCCTACCAAAATATTCTGGAACATATTTAATTCTATAATAGAGATATGTGGTCAATACAGGTACTTTGGTGTTGGTCAGGAGAGGGGAGGAACTGGTGCACATAGGGCTTCCTTTAAGTATGAGAGATCTATTGTATGGTATGATTGAAAATCTGCTTTCAAGGTAGTAGATTTTTTTTTAACATTGGGGAGTATATACAATTTGGTTACATGAATTGGTTTTGTACATTTTGAATTACAGTTATAAATGTGCCCATCATTCATGTATTGTTCATTGTAACTGTTAGGTGTGAATTTTCTCTCCCCTTGTTCCCCCCTCCCATCTGCTTGCTTTTTGTTGAGTTTTACTGCCAAATGTGTATGAGTCTTGATTGATTAGTTCCAATTTAATAGTGAGTACATGTGGTGTTCGTTTTTCCATCCTTATGATACTTAGAACAGTGATCCTCAATCCACAGGAACTGTATTAAAGCATTGTGGCATTGGGAAGGTTGAAAACTACTGACCTAGAATAATGGTCTTAGTTCCATCCAGGTAGTTGCAAAAGGTATTGGTTCACCATTTTTTAATGGCTGAGTAGTACTCCATTGTATACACGTAGCACATTTTATTAACCCACTCATGTATTGATGGACACTTGGGTTGATTCCAACATCTTGCAATTGTGATGAAAGCCATTCTTATTGAAGTTAGGTGACATCTCATTTTTTCATTTGCATTTCCCTGGTGATTAGAGACACTGAGCATTGTTTCATATGTTTATTGGCTATTTTTCTATCTTCTTTGAAAAGCTTCTCTTCATATCTTTTGCCTACTTTTTAATGGGGTTGTTTGATTTTTTTGTTGATGATTTTCTTGAGTTCTGTATAGATTCTGGTTATCAGTCTTTATGGTATGATGTATGACATGCAAATATTCTCTTCCATTCTGTAGGTTGTATGTTCATTCCATTGATTGTTTCCTTGGATGTGCAGAAGTTTTTTAATCAGGTCTCATTTGTTAATTTTTGTAGTTACTATATGATTGAGTTAGGGGATTATTTCATAAGTTATTTGCCTCAGTTGATGTTTATAAGTTTTCCAAGCATTTTCTTCTAGAATTCTTACAGTTTCATGCCTTAGACTTAAGTCTGTTATCCACTGCAGATCCAGAAATAATAATTCCATGTTTTGTACAGAAGAAGAGAAGACCCCATATAATTTATCCTTTTGGGTGAATACTCATTAGTGGGATTGGTAGATCAAATGGTAGGTGTACTTTTAGTTTAGGTGCAGATACTGCTTTAATCTTCTCCATGTGGCTACCCATTGCTCTAGCACCATTTATTGAATAAGGATTGTTTACCTCAGTGTATATTAATTATCTTCTGAGCCAAAGATCAGATGGCAATATGAGGATGAGTTTTAAATCTGGATTTCTGTTCTCTTGCCTTGGTCTACATCTCTATTCTTGTGCCAGTACCATCCTCTTCTGGTTACTATAGATTTGTAGTTAGCTTGAAGTCTGATGCCTCTCAATTTGTCCTTTTTGCTTGGCTTTAACTATTTGGGTTCTTCTCTTGTTCTGTGCAAAATACAGGATTATTATCTCTAGATCTTCAAGAAATGACATTGGTATTTTTAATGTGACTTGCAGGCCCATTTTTAATTTATTCTGAGCATATGTAGATTTTCCTGTTTTTAATTTAACCTGACTTTTTTTTTTTTTTTTTTGGAGGCAAAGTCTTCTCTTGTTGCCCATTGTAGAGTGTCATGGTATCATAGATAGCTCATGGAATCTCCAACTCTTGGACTCAAGGAATTCTTTTGCCTCAGCCTCCTGAGGACCTGGGACTACTGGCGCCTACCACAATGCCTGGCTATTTTTACAGACTGGGTCTTGCTCTTGCTCAGGCTAGTCTTGAACTTGGGAGCTCAGGCAATCCACCTGCCTTGGCCTCCCAGAGTGCTAGGATTATAGGCATGAGTCATGGTGCCTAGTCAACCTGATTTTATTTTGAAGGCAACTGAGAGGATAATCTGGGAAGAGCAGAGTAGGGCTCATTTTTCTCCTATAGAAGACCCTTTAGCTGGGGCTCTATGCTGATTGCTCACACTACAATGAGTTCCACTGCCAATGGAATGCATTATTTTTAATGTCAAGAATAAAAATTGCATTATTGAATGAGAATGGAAAAATAATAGTGATTACCTTGGTTTCAGTAGATGAGCTAAAATAATATTCAGATATAAGATGTCATCAATAGCATTAAGCATGATTCTATTCTTGACTCCTAAAATGACTTAGGTTAAGTAAAAAAAAAGCATGTAAAGTTTTGTAATTTAAAATAAATAAATTAATAATTTTGCATAATTTGAAATTAAAACCTAGTATTTTATATTTTACACTTTATTTGAGAACCTTTGCCTTGATCAACTTTGTTCTGACTATTGCCAGTTCCTGCTGAAAGAAAAAATTATTCTTTATTATTCTGTTGTTTCTAGAAAAAAGATTTTTTTCAATAACACCGTTAAGTCCTGTTTTTTTCTGTTGAAGTTTTAGAATTTCTGACTTTTAGATTTTAGAATAATATTGACATCTCTGTGATGTTGGTTTAATTAAATAGATCCAGTCTTATAAATCCATTTTGTAAATGATTCTCTATAGTTTCTTCCTTGCCTACCATTACAAATATACAATATTTTTCATCATCAAATCATCAGAATGTACTAAGTTGTGCCAAAATAATGATTTTAATGGTATGTTTTAATGATTTTTAAAATAATTTCAGTCAAAATCTATTTTTAGAGCATTGCATATATTGAGTTAAGACATAGGACTTATGTTGAGTTTAAATAAACAGTTTATTATGAATTATTTTCACAATTTCCAACTAGTTTAGTCTGGATCAGCTTAATGAACAGACATCTATATGCTATAGTTGAGGGGCAATTGAAAAGCTCTCTGGTCCTATAAAAACTTCCTTTATTAGAGAGTCTTGAAACCAGTACTATAATTCCCATCAAGTGAGACACCTTGCCATTAACTCATTCTTAGAAAGCCCTGTGAGGGGGATAACATATTTGGTCATTAGAAGAGCCATTAACATTTGGAGCCAGCAAAGATATGGTGGGTAGAGAGGGAATGGGTGAGGAATTAAATCTCAAGCCCTGTGCTTTGCAGAGGGAAATCCTTTTTAATTGTAGAAAAAGAAATAACTGCAATTTTGCCTTTTTAAAAAATCATTTTGAGTAGACTAGACTATAAGTTGAAATATATAAAAAAAGAAATTGACTTGAGATACAAAAATTTTATATAGTATTTATTATGTATTGTTTTGGAAGATAGCTCAATGGTTGCTTGTTATTCAGTCTGTTCATTATTTCATGTACCAATAGCTAACGTTTTTCAGTTTACTATGTTTCAGATACTGTCCTAACTATATTACATGTAGTATCTCATTTAAGCATTCTAGAAACCCCTTTGAGGTGGATGCTAGTATTATCACATTTTGCAGAATGAAACAATTAGTCACAGATATATTAAATTGACACAGTCACCTGGCTAGTAAATGTGTGTAGGGTTGGGATGGGGGGGTTGAAGCACAGAAAATAAGCAACTAGTGTATAAAAAACTAGTAGATGTATATAACATCCAAATGGTTGATGTGGCAAAGTAATGAATTGGGGTATAGGAGGAGAGGATGACAGCACACCCAGGGTTCAGACAAGGATTTGGAAGGAGGTAACATTTGGGAGAAGACCTGTAGAATAAATGGCAACAAGCAATGCAAAAATTTGCAAGTATAAAGCAAATTCTTCTAAAGCATAAAGAAGCCTGATGTGCTTCATGAAAAGAAAAGGGAACCCCTTTTGTGAGAAGAGGTTGTGAATGTACCTCTTCTCCTGCAACAGCATAATCCACTTAGAGATCGATCAAGATCAGAGGAAAAACAAGTAGTTGTCTTTTTCAATTCTGCTCATTTTTTGGTTTTGCTTATTCTCTGAAATCAGCAAATTTTAGTTATAACAGTGTGTACAAGTCAGACTTCTCCAGAGAAACAGAGCCAACAGGATCTATATAACTATGTAAGAGGAGACATCATGAGGTTCACATGATTATAGAGAATAAGAAGTCCTTTAATCTGCTGTCTAGAATCAGGAAAACTAAAAAAGGTGGTATAACTAGGCTGTGTTCCTAGACTTGAAAACTGGAATACTGCTACTATAATAATATAAGTCTTGGTGTCTGAAGAACTAGAGGTTCTCATGTCTGAGGACAAGAGAAGAAGGATGGCCCAGCTCAAGAAGAAAGCGATTTCATTCTTTCATCTTTTTGTTGTACTCATTGCCTCAGTGGATTAAATCATATCATTTACCTTAGTGAAGGCAGATCTTTACTTAGTCTACTTATTCAAATGCCAATCTCTTTGGAAATACCCTCACAGACACACTGAAATTATATTTTACCAACTATCTGGGCATCTCTTAGCCCAAGCAAGTTATAAAGTAACCATCACAGGGTATCTTCTCTTCTTTTGGATATCACATCAAGTTTCTCTCTGCCTTTTTTTCTCATCTTCTTTATTGGTGTATACCATAAGATATGACAGCATTTTAATAAGTTTTTTTTTTTTTTTTTAGAGACAGAGTTTTATTCTGTCACCCTGGGTAGAGTACTATGGCATCATAGCTCACAGTAACCTCCAGCTCTTGGGCTTGGGCCAGGGGTCTTCAAACTTTTTAAACAGTCACTGTCCCTCAGACTGTAGGAGAGCTGGACTGTAGGCCCCAGGATGAGTCAGCTTCTAAGCAGGACAGGCAGTGGTGGCAAAAACACCCGGCGGGCCAGATAAATGTCCTAGGCAGGCTGCATTTGGCCCACAGACCGTAGTTTGAGGACGCCTGGCTTAGGCGATTCTCTTGCCTCAGCCTCCTGAGTAGCTGGGACTACAAGCACCTGCCACAATGCCTGGCTATGTTTTTGTTGTTGTAGTTTGGTCAGGGCTGGGTTCAAACCTGCCATACTTGGTATATGGGGCTGGCACCTTACTCACTGAGCCACAGGTGCCACCCAAGAAATAAGTTTTTTTTAATGGTTAGTCTTTATTAAGGTGGGAGTCTGGCCTTGATTAAGGAAAAAAAATATATATTTCTTTAATTCGTAGGCAACTCAAATGCTTATTGAGGGACTTATTCGGGTAATACCAAAATAAGTTAGTCACAGACACCATCCTTAAGAAGTTTAAAGTCCACCATAATGGATATTTTAAAAAATACATATATATATTACTTAAAAATATTTACCTTATTTTTCATACCTCATCAATCTTTTTGCCTTGTGATTCCACCATCCCTGGAACACATGGGCCATTCAGAGAAAACAAAGAAGTCATTGTTCAGGCCTAAGTTGCAAAGGTGATTTTGTTATGGAGACAAGAGTTTTACAGACAAAGCTTTGTTGAGAAAGAAAATGACATTCTAAGCTTGAAAAGTTTGCCTTTATATAGCAGGAGCAAAAATTGGATATCTCAGTGTCATATTATAAACTATAATGTGTGGAGATGACAAGTCATGATGTAAGAGAAGGTCTTATCCAAGTACCAGTGAAAAACCTTTTTGTTAGGGGTGTATAAAGTAGAAATATTAAAGAAGTAGGGGAGGCAGAGAGAAATACATTACCCAGGTGGTTCACAGTCTTACTGTAATCACTTTCTTTGGCTTTGGCCCTAGAAGGTGGTTTTAGAAAGATAGAAGAGATGAAAACAAAATATAATTGAGATACAAACCAAAAACTTATGGGGTTTTATGCTTCCTTCCCTCTTAGGAACTCGAGGAGGGAGACTGTGAGTCACCAAGTACCTGTGAGCACAACATAATTCTAGAATGTATTAATCAAATGATAGTCCATCTCAGCTGTGCTTCTGGTAGTGTGCATTGCTCAACTGCAAGTCTGAATACAATGTCCTTGACTACCTGCTCATTATAGAACACAAATGGCTGCATTAGATGTGCAGGCAAAGAGAAGCCTAAGATTACTGACAATATTCTTCCTCTTTCCATATGTGATGGGAGGGATTTGAAATATCACCAACTGGAAAACTGCAAAAGGAGGATATTAATCAATTCTAGATTAAATGGGCATCAGCCAAACCTCAGATGATTTGTAACTACAGTGAGATGAGAAGAAGGATTCTGAACAGCAAGGGGTGGGCAAGTTTTCTGGGAAACTATAGCCACTTTAGCACTGACTTTAGTTAGGAAAGAGGCTGCTTGCTCCCTATAGGCTGGTGGGATCAGACATCAAAAGGCAAGTAGCACCTGAGGACCAAAGGCTCCTTCCTCAATGACATGAGATGTGGTCAACTTCCCCACACACCCAGATGCCTTGAGAAGGAATGAGGTTCCCTGAAAGGGAGTTGAACTTTGAATTATCTGCAGATTTACCAGAAAAGAATAATTACTTACCAGAAAAACAGAAGGCAGATTTACTATTATTTGTTAAAATGCCTTGTGGGGGGTATTAATTTTTTTCTGTGTATCTCTTTTACAATAAAATTAGATATTTTGTTTTTTTAAGGAAGCCCCCCCTTCTGAGTTTGTAGATTGGAAAATGTGTGTTTGTGTTTCACTTTCATATACGTCTATAGGCCTAAATGTTAAGGAAAGTATCTCCAAAACTTAGAAAAGTGGTTTATAAATTTAGAAGAAAGCAAGATTCTTTATAGCTACAAGTAATCTAATATATTGAAATCTATATGCTGAAAGGCAGGATTTTCTTAACTCTGAAAGAGGAATGCCAACTTTAGAAGTCCAGCAATTTGTGTTGCTGAAGCTCTTTACATCTTATTGATCAACTTTCAAGATTGACTTGGATTTTGAATACACAGTGCTTTCCATAATTAAAGAGGGATTAGCTTTATTACTCTAAAGTGGAATCCATTTCGTTTTCCAAATGTATTGTATTTCTCCACTGTGTATAGACAGTGTAGGCTAGATGGCTTTTTACTGACTTGGTGAGTTACTCACCTGGTGCTAACAAAATTGTTTTGGGGTTTCCCATAGAAAGTGGAGTAAATGAGATCTGTTATAGGTATCTACACTAAACTCCACTTAAATTTTTGGGAATAATTACAGAATTTGGTCTTATCTGGTAATGGTTTGGTTTCACCTTTTGTTTCTTGTTATTTCCCTGAGGTTAAGTACATGGGTTAAAACTACATGGTATTTAAAATGCACCCCCCAAGACAGAGTCTCATTCTGTTGCCCCAGGCTAGAGTGCTGTGGCATCATAGCTCACAGCAACTTTAAACTCTTGGGCTCACCAAACTTCTTGCCTCAGCCTCCTGTGTAGTTGGAACTATAGGTACTGGTACAACACCCACCTAGTTTTTCTATTTTTAGTAGAGATAGGGTCTCACTCTTCCTCAGGCTAGTTTTGGACTCCTGAATTTCAACTGCTTCAACCTCCCAGAGTGCTGGGATTATAGCCACAAGCCAGACACCTGCCCTTATTTAAAATGTTTATCTATTGCTGCATCTTGCTGCCAATGAGTCAGGGCCACCATGGACTATGACCAAGCAATATGGTTTTTGTGACTTATGCCATCAGATTGTCAGCTCTGGTTTGGGCTAAATAAGTTTAGCTTGATTTATCATTTATTAGGGACTAGTAAGAATAAAAATTGATATTACTATAAAAAATGGGATTTTCTGATACTCCAATTCACTTTTCTGGGAAAGGGCCAAGATCCACCCATTTCTGAGGTTCTGGGTCATATATAACAAAGATAAGAGAGTTTTGTTGTTTTTTTTTTTCATTTGTCCTTTGTTTGGTTTGGAAAAGCAGAGAGAAGAGAATGATATTTTGTTAGCATAATAACAGAGGGATAATGCAACAGAGATAAATAAATCTCAGAAGTAAAGGGCTTGGTTTGTGTTATAATAAATCATAACACATCTCTTTCCCCTTCCTCATTTTGTTAGAGGGTGAACCACGGGGGCCAAAGTATAGTGGAGGGAGACTCAGAACCCTGGAAGAACACAGAGGGAATAAAGTGTGAGGAGATTCAGGAGGATAAAGAGAGGAGACATCAGAGAAGGAATAGCTTCTTAATGTCCGTAGGAAGCAGACTCAGTGGGTGACAGACAGCTGCATGGAGTAGTAACCATTGTGCACCATCTCCAGGACACTCCATATTCGTAATTGTTTTGTGTAATGAACTGTGAGTTTTTATTCTTTTTAATATTAATGCCATAGCTTAATACACATATTTTGTGTGCATCTCTTTTCTCTGCTCTAATCAATTAGTTTGAAGATTATGTCACACTTATTTTGCCTTTCCACCAGCACCGAGCACAGTCTCTGACACATTATCATTTACAAATTACATATTTGTGGGTGAAATTTCACAATGACATTTTTGTTTTTATCATTCTGAACATCTGATTTTGAGTTGGTTTCTGGCTAGTTGCTTTCTCTAGGTACATTAAAATCCACCGTGATCAAGATATAATTTGATACAAGTCTCCTTAGGAGTCAACTCCAAATGCTGCACAATTATAAGAGGGACGTTACTTAACAACTGCAATCAGTGAAAATGAATTCTTTGTACCCTCAATGAATCCTGAACAATAAAAAAGTTATTAAAAAATAAAAAGAAGTACAACATTAATAAAAACAAGATTTATAAAATCATTTCAATAAAAACACTGTACCAAACTAATGGGAAAAAAATAAATTATAAAGGAAAAGAAACTTGAAAAAAATTCAAGTGTTTTAGCTTGTTACAGACAAAAACCAAATGAGCTATTTATTGTATTTATGCTGTTGTTATTTATTTATTTTGCTGTATGCATGCTGTTACAGAACTGAGGCGAAATTCATTGATTTCCTTAGAAACAAATGGTAATATAGTAATGTAATGGTAGTTAATCTAAGATTACCTTATCTGCCTTTCCTTTTGGAACACAGTTCAGCTGCTCAGTTATGAAATTAACTTATTTATTTCATAATTAATGTGCCTCTAGTCACTTTTGGTCATATTTGGAAGAGAGTACAAACATAATAAAATTATTTTTGCCCTAATGGAGCTTATATTCTAGTGGAAAACACAAATTACTTATTTACAAAATATACTGTATTTACTCCTGCATTGCTGTACACACAAACATGAACTAAAAAGGAATCAGAGAAATAAAAAGTATGGGTTAAAATGTTAAAACTCTTAGAGGAAAACAGAGAAGTAAAAATTTGTAACCTTGGATTTGACGCGAATTCTTACATATGACACAGAAATATAAGAGACAAACAAAAATATATAAATTAGATTCACAAAAATTAAAAGATTTTATGCATCAAAGGACATTATCAAGAAGGTAAAAAGATGATCTAAATTAAAGAACACGAAAAAATATTTGCAAACTATGTATCTCTTAAAGGTCTAGTGTGCAGAATATATAACAACTCTTTTAATTCAATCACAAAAAGTCAAACAACCTGGTTAAAAATGGGTAAGGGATGCAAATAAACATGTTTCCAATGAAGATACACAAATAACCAAAAAACACATAAAAATATGCTCAACATCACTAATCCTTAGGGAAATGCAAATCAAAAATCACATTGAGATAACATTTCACACCCACAAGAATTTGCTATAATAAAAAAAAA
>NW_003852493.1:3489298-3504401 GCF_000181295.1 Otolemur garnettii | reverse complement strand
AAAAAAAAAAAAAAAAAAAAAAAAAGGAAAGGAAATTATTTGAATGAGATTGCCAGGGTAACTTTAGGAATGGGAAGAGTTACTAAAACTGAGCCCGTGGACATTGCAACCTTTGGGAGTTAGAGAGATGACAGTCTGCAAAGGAGTTAGAGAAGCAGTGAAGGATTTCACTGGATTCTGATGACTTTGATATTTTTATTCTGTCAATTACTGAAGCATTTTTCCTTGTCACTTTAACACCATATGCTGGTTCTGGCGGAACCTTGAACTCTGTACTATGTTGCTAATTCTCTTGTTCAGTTCAATTCTCATTCCCACTCTTTATTTTGATAACGGCAAAAGCATTTCCTGATGAACCAGACCCAAAACTTTAGAAACACCTTTGTCTCCATCTCCCTTGGTTCTGACAACATCATAATTCAGAGTCTTATAATGCTTATCCAGATGGTTGTGATAGTGTCTGCTTTCTCTGGCTCTCCCTTCAAACCAGCACTGTGCACTGCTGGAAGTTTAATCTTCCTGAAGCAGATATCAGTAATGCTGTCCCAAATTAATCCATGTCTCCTCTTGTCTACCAAATGAACACTTCAAATCATGTTTGTTCACATGCAAACTTCTTTACTTACAATCGCGTGCTGATTACCACTGCACACACAACCTCATCCAAACAAGGAACTCTTTGCTCCATGTTTTGTTACTGTTTCTGCCTGATCATTGTCGAAATCCTATCATCTTCCATGGTCCATTTCACACATAGAACTCAAACCTGAACCATACAATTTTATTGGTCTCCAGTTCATCTGAATTAATCCATGCCTCTGAGAGGATTTTGCACCAACTTTTTTAAGCCAGTGGACCTCACTTTTTTTTTCAGTTGAGAAGCTGTACTTCCTTCTGGTAACAACATCATAAGTTTCCCTTGAAAGAGACGTTTATTCCATATTCTTCTCCAGGATGATGGGACTGGTGTTGAGGGCATTTCTTTTGATATGGAGGTGGTTACCTATATCAGCCCTGTCCAATCAGCCTTGCTAAATGCTTCACTGATGGACAGATGCCACAGTTGGGTAGGTGAGCCATTTTTTGTAGCTTATTCTGTTTTAGTTTTATCTCTATCTAGGTCTTATCATAAATACTTTTAAATATTTATTTCTCTGTTTAATAAAGGTTGTCCCCACTGGTATACAAATGACACAAGGGAGGAAGGTTGTCTGTTTTGTTTTCTACAGTATCTATGACTAGAACATGGTCTATATTTAGTATACACTCAATACTTTTTGAATGAATGAATACATCAATGCCATCAGCCCAGGTTTATTGTAGGGATGATTAGGAAAAAGGCTGACTTGTCTCTGAGGCTGACAATCTGATAGAATATAAAGGCAAAAGTAGTTGTGGTCATTTTACCACATAGTAGTACAGCTTGCCTCAGAATTAAGCCAATCCTGGGCAAGGGGAGCCAAGAGGTAACCAAAGGCAGATTTCTGAGAACACGATTTGAATGCCTGGACCCAGCTGGTTCTACAACTACTAATTCCTAGGGAATTTGGAGTCTGTGAAGCAATATATTCTCCCTTTTCCAACACTTTTTTTTTAAAGCCAGTTTTAGTCATTTGCAGTTTTTAGTCCTAATACTTGGCTTTTTATCATTTATTTGTATGGTAAATCATATATTTCAAACCTTGTTTAAAGCCTCTGTTGGACTGAATGCTAGCTCAGAATAAGGACTATGCCTTATTCATTTTCAAGTTTAACATAGTACTGCCTCCGTGATTTTTTAAGACTTTTGGTAAACATTTGGTATACCTATTGAACTAAAATACGTTCATCTTTAATTAAAAATCAGAAATAGATTATTTATACAGTATTTTGAAGAAAAACATTGATATTCATGAACAAAGTGTTGGCAGTATGAACAGGCCCACTTTTCAATGTTATTGAAAGAATAAATCTCAGTTACTTAAAAACATTTTCACTACAATGTTGCATTATATTCTATAATGATACATTAATCATCTGAGAATTTTGGATAACAGTCTATAAGGAGTTTGTTAAAATTTGTCTCTTTATCAAGAGTCCTAGGAAAATAATTAAAATGAATTTCTTTGATTTTATAACTAGATGTGACTGCTTCTTTGGTGAGAACTCATGTGATTAAAGAACAGAAGGTGATTCTAATTATTTAGCAGAAGACATGATGTATTTTTATACAGGTTGGCCTGTAGTTGTACATGAACTTTACAGCCACCCTATATTTGTGGATTCATGGAATTCTAACAATTTTTGATCAACATTCTCATATTTTGACTTGTATTTTTAGCTTAGGAAATTCAGGCTAACTGATAAGTTTTGGTTGTACCCAAGTTACTCATGCTCTCTCAGTCTTCCCAGTGATCAAGAATACCTACAGATCTGCTGGCTAGGCTAATAAACAAAATGATCTCCCTGGGCAAAAAATTAGCATTTTAGTTCTCCAGAATTCAGGGTTTAAAATTAATTGGAGTGTCAAAGATACAAGGTAGTCTATTCTGGTTCATTAACATTTCAGGAAGAAGAAAACAAAGACACTCTATTTCCTCCTGAATTTCTTTGATGGAAATATAAACTCAACCATGCCCATAGGCCAGAACTTTGCACATAATTCTCTGTATATTTTTCATTTGAACATGTTGGCATATGTTCCTGAAATGGCATCCTAGCTGACATGTCAGAGAAATACTTAACACAGAAGGCGATTAGATCACTGGATACAGAAGATGTTCTAGATCTAGGAAGAAGCCTGAGGAAGAGGACCACACCTTCTCTGTTTTCTGACACACCCAGTGTCTGACACACAGTAGGAGCTCAACAATTACAGGCAATGAAAGAAGAAATGGAGTCCAGTTGTCATCCTTGGGGCAGAATTATATATTATAAAACCCAGAGAGTCAATTTTCTTGTTTCATTCTTTGATCCTTGATAAGTGAATTTGCTACCATTCACTGTTTAATAATCCTTAGCATCAAGATTTTTGGGGCTAGATTTCACTGATTCATCTCCTGTTGCCTGTCAAGACTATTTTTTCTTTAGTTCAGCTCTCTGTAAAGTTGGAGAACAGCTGCTCAACATTTTCTTTATAATTTAAATATATTAATATAGAAACCTCTCAGATTTATTTTCTCTTAACTCTTCTGAAAACTCCCAGTATTAATTATTTTCCCCTATTTGCTTTTCTGTAGATACTCTTTAGTTCCTCTAGGTGTCTCTTTTAAAGATGCAAAAATTCATTACTGCAGGCTGTCCTGGACAATAGCAATTCCATTCCTTGCTCATTGGTTGACAGAAAAACATCTCCAGCATTATGGCAATCTGAGGACAGAGCAATCCTAGACTTCTTCAGTTTAAATACTAGGAATTCTCCAAATTTAGCCCTCTTTAGCACTGTGTGTTTAGCATTCACATCATCTGTAAAAATTCTTATAAGGAAGAAAAAGTTTTTAGCATCATCCAGTAGTTTTTTTGTTTGTTTGTTTGTTTGTTTGATTTTAATATAAGAGAGGCAACTTTACAACTCATGCAAACACATCTGTAGTCTGGTGCCCCAACATCAGGTGACACAGGTCAAACTCATTTAAACTAATGAAACTGGTCAAGTACCAGGCACTTGCTCTAAGCAGTCCATATGTTTGTTTTTTTTCCCCCAGAAGGAATGACCAATCTGAAGCAGGTGTGGGTAACTTTATTAGTCAAGACAAGCTGGAAGCAAAAGGGAAAAATAATATAATTAAAATCCTTAATGGAACCAAGTACAATCTCATTAATAAGCTGCAAAGCACTTGAATGGCTAGTAGGCATATGTGCTTGCCAGATATACCATATTGTCGAGGAAGTAAAAAGCAGACATATATGTTATGCATTAAATTTTCAAGGTAGGTGACCTGAGGACTATTAATTTGAGTCAGGAAATAAGTCTAAGAAGTGGGTATCACTTGATAGAAAATAACCAAGGGTGCCCATTGTTAGCTCATCTGCCTGCTTGGTGTATGATGAAGAAGAGACATATATTAAAGAGTGCTACTGAAAGAGAATATATTTGCTGCCTCATAAACACTCAGGGCAAAATTACAGGGGTTGCCAAGTGGGGGAACACTTTTTGAATTCCCACTTGTGGTAGTGTTTCAATCACATTGTTGATTGCTGTATATTATTTCCTAAGCTTAGCATGCTAAAAGTCAAGAAAGTATGCACAATAAAATTAAATATTGCAATAATCACTAAACCAGAAATAGTACTGTAGGAGATTGTTAAAAACTCCTCCCATTCTTTTGTGTACACCCTGTTGCAATGTGACTTTACTGGTTTTTTCATGTTGTGGACTTTATTTCTCTATACACTGAATCTGAGCTTGCCTGATTAACTTGCTTAGGCCAATGGAACATTAGAAAACATAAGTCCACCAGAGGTTTGAAAAGTTCTTGTTCATTGAGATTCGCTCTCTCTTACTATTGGGAAACCAGAGAGCTCCCAGAGAAGCTTGGAATAGCTTCCAGGAAGTGGAAACATCCTAGGTAGGGAAAGCTGAAATAGTTTAGAGATCCTGGCCACAGCTTCAGACAGTGAAGTGAGGCCAGACTAGACCATCAAGTCCTTAGGAAAGCTATGCTAGACCAGAACTGCCAAGCCACCCACAGAAATGTGAGAAATGTGAGAAAGAAAAACTGTTTTTTTTAAAATCACTAAGCCAGCAGCAAAGACTAATTAATACACAATTAAATAAATGTTTACATAATTAAAGTTCAACTGTAAAATGTGATATATGATGCAATCATTGGAGAAAGCATACAATATGAGGTCAATATGGAAAGGCTTCAAAAAAGCAGTGAGGTTTTGATAATTCTGTGCATAATATTTTGCAAGGATATTTTTTTTTTTTCGCTTCATTTTCATCACTAATCCATCAACAAATTCTGGTCACTTTATGTTTAGATTCCTGTAAACATATGCATATATATTTTCCATCTCTCTTTATAACTCAGATATGTATGCTTAATGTCATTTGAGTTACGTAAAACATATCTTATTTTTTTCACTCCATAGATATTGTGGGCTTGATAAATTACAGGTTTGGGGCAACTGTACATTGATTGCCATTGGCATATTTTTTCTGACAGCATGTGCTTGCTTGTTTGCATTTTTTAACAATACCATATTTTAAAATGAAAATCTGTACTTTTCTTAGACACAATGGAATTGTGCACTAAATAGACTACTATATAATGTAAACTTATGCACTAGGAAACAAAAAAAATCTAGTGACTCATTTTATTGAGATATTTGCTTTATTGTTGTGGCCTAGAACTGAACCCATAATATCTCAGAGGTATGCATGTATAAGTTCTTTGAGGAGAAGGACTACACTTAGTATAAAGATTTTTAGATTATTCAAACAAGATATTTCAACTTGGGATCTAAATATATAATGTGGTGGTGTTAAGACACGTCTACAAATTCTTTGGCCTGCCTCCCTCCGAAAAATGGAGCCTATGTTCTAACTAAATAGTTTTCCAATCAAGTTAGCTCAATTCATACTTCTAATAGGGCTCTATGTAAAGTACCATTTGCTTCTTATTTAGTCTAAAAAGGCCAGTTTTAGTGACCTCCTTCTAATAAGCAACTGTGTAAAAGAGAGGTCATATTAACTTCTGAGTTTGGACAAAAGGGATTGTTCATTCATTTGGGAAGAGGCTAGAAAATGCATTGTGACGACAATCTAGCCATCCAGTGGAGAGGTCCACATGGCAAGTAATCATGTCCTCTCACCATCAGCCAGCACCAACTTGTCTATCATACAAATATACAAATGAGCTACTTTGGAAGAGGATTTTCCAGCCCATGCCCAAAACTATACCTCTAGAAATCATATCTTGACAGCAGCATCATGAAGGTTCCAAGGTAGAACCACCTACCTAAGCTGATCCTGAATTCATAACCCAGAGAAACTATAAGAGATTCAAAATACTTGTTGTTGTCTTAAGCTACTGTGAAAAACATCAGAGCTTCTCAACAGCAGATTTGAATAAGCAGAAGAGAGAAAGAGAAAATTAGTGAGCCTGAGGACAGCCTATTTGAAAAAATTTTTCTCAGGAGAGGAAAAAGAAAAAAAAAGCATTCCCATGAATCTAGTAAATAGCCTGAAAAGAACAAATCTAAGACTTCTTGGCTTTAAATAGGAGGTAGAGGAGGAGATTGTATCAGGTGGCAGTCTGTTCTGGGTTCTTGGTGTGCTCTTCTTGAAGAATCACCAGACATACTGAAAAAAGGCAACCATAAAACAAAGTTTATTAAGGAAAAGCAACATAAACTTACAGAGCAAGACCAAGATAAATTCACCACAGATGATGAACAACCCCCTGTCATAATGACAGGCTCTAGATACAATCTGAGGTCTTGTTTTATAGTGTTTGAACTTCCTTATGGTTCTAACATCATCAGGTAAATTTGATGGGCAGCTAATTACCAGGTGATTTAGGTCACTCTAGAATACTTTCTATATCCTATTGTGCCTTGCTGCCTGGTCCTTAGACTAGGGAATTCCTAGTCTATTTTTTCTATTTCTTTTGCAGATTGACAGGGAATTCCTTCTGTCCTGGGTATGGCAATTGCTCTAGGTTGCACCAAGGACAGGCTTTTCCTGAATTTGTTTCTAGGAGAGCCAGAAGTCCTCCTGTCTATCTAAATATTGGAGTAGAAAGCTTATTAAAAGAAACAATAAAATAAAACTTTCAAAACCTAGAGATAGATATCAGTATTCAGGTACAAGAAAGTCATAGAATATGAAGCAGATTTAATCCAATCAAGGCTAACTCAAGGCATTTAATAATCAAGCTCCCAAAGGTGATGGATAAAGTAGTGGTCCTAAGAGGAGCAAGAAAAAAGATAAAACTAACATAAAGGTGCTCCATTTTGTCTGTCAATAGGCTTCTCAATGGAGACTTTATAGGCTTGACTGTGAAATGACATAGTTAAAGTGCTGGAAGGAAAAAAACCCTTAACCTTAGAATATTATACTGCAAAAATACCCTTCAAACATGAATGACAATAAAGACTATTCCACACAAATAACGTCTAAGAGATTTCATCAATGCCAGACTTATGCTACAAGAATACTAAGAGGAATTTTTCAATCTGAAAGCAAAAGACATTAATGAGAAGTTAGAAATCTTCTGAAGGTATACAGCTGATTTGTAACAGCAAAAACACATATATAGAATACTCTATTGCTGTGATAATAAACTACTTATATCTCTAGTGGAAAGACTAACAGACAAACTTTTAAAAAATGACAGTAACTTTTTGAGAGGCAAATAACATAAAAAATATGGATAGAAACAATAAAAATTTAAAAGTTGAGGGGATAGATTTGAAGAGTAGAATTTTTGTTAGATTTATCTTTGCTTATTTGTTTGTAAACAGAGTTGTCACATACATAAAATAATTGGCTACAAAATATTTTTGAAAGTGTCATGGTAAGCTCAGATCAATAAACCTAGAACAGATGCACAAAAGATTAAAAACAAGAAATTAAAACAGACTACCAGAGAAAATCACTTTTAACAAAGGAAGGAAGAAAAGAAGGAAGGAAGGAGGAGATGACTACAAAACAACCAGAAATCAAATAAAAATGTAGCAGTAGTAAGTGCTTACTTATCAATAATACCATTGAATGTGAATGGACTAAGCTTTCCAATCAAAAGACATTAAGTGGCTGAATAGATAAAAAAAATCAAGAGCCAACTTTATGTGGTCTGGTAGAAACAGACTTCACCTATAAAGATACATATATATTGAAAAAAAAAAGGGTAGGAAAAGATGTTTCATGTAAATGGAAACCAAAAAAGAGGAGGGGCAACTACATTTACACAAAATAGATTTCAAGAAAAAGAAATGTAAAAAGAGACAAAGAAAGTCATTACACAGTGATAAAGGGATCAATTCAGTAAGAGGATATAACAATTTCAAATTTATATGCACCCAATATGGGAGCACCCATATATATATATATATAAAATAAGCATTATCAGAGCTAAAGAGATACATAGACCCCAATACAATAATTGTTGGAGACCTCAACTCTCCATTCTCAGCATTGGACAAATCTTCCAGACAGAAAATCAACAATGAAACAATGGACTTAATTTGCATGACAGACCAAATGGAATTAATTAATATTTATAGAATCTTTCACCCAACAATTAAAAGTAAACATTGTCCTCAGCTAACTGATCATTCCCAATGATAGACCATGTTTGGCCACAGAACAAGTCTAAAAAAACTATAAAATAAAAAAAAAGTGAAATCACACTAAGTATTTTCTGTCATGAAAATAGAATGAACCTAGAAATCAATAATAACATTGAAAAATATACAAACAAATGAAAATCAAATAATGTACTCCTAAGTGACCGGTAGGTCCAAGAAGAGATTAAAAAGGAAATTTAAAAAATTCTCAAAACAAATAAAAATGAAAATATAACATATAAAAACCTATGGACTATAGCAAAAGCAATAGTTAGAGGAAAGTTTATGGTAATAAGAATCTACTTTGAAAAAGTAGAAAAGCCTTAAATAACCAACCTAGTGATGCATCTCATAGAACTAAAAACAGGTGAGCAAACAAAACCTAAAATTAGTAAAAGAAAGGAAATAATAAAGATTAGAACTGGGCGGCGCCTGTAGCTCAAAGGAGTAGGGCACCAGCCCCATATGCCAGAGGTGGTGGGTTCAAACCCAGCCCTGGCCAAAAACTGCCAAAAAAAAAAAATAAAAAGATTAGAGCTGACATAAATGAAATTAAACAAAAAATATGAAGCAAAAAGTTGGCTATTGAAATATAAACCAAATTGGCATACTTTTAGCCAGATTTAAAAAGAGAGAGAGGCACACACACAGAGAAGACCCAAATAAATGAAATCAGTTTTGTAAAAGGAGGTATTATGATTAAGGCTGCAGAAATCCAAAAGCTCATTAGAGACTACTATGAACAATTACATGCCAATAAAATAAATTCGAAAACCTGAATCAAGCAAATAAATTACAGATGCAACCTATCAAGAATAAGCCAGGAAGAAATCGCAAACCTAAATAAACCATTAATAAGTAATGAGATAGAAGCATTATAATAAATCTCTGATCAAAGAAAAGCCCAGGACTCCATGGATTCACTGCAGAATTCAACTAAGCATTCAAAGAACAAATACCAAAACAACTTAAAACTTTCCAGAAAATTGGGGAGGAAGGGATATTTTCACAAACTCGTTCTACAAGGCCTGTATCACCCTGACACCACAACCAGACAAAGGCACAAGAACAAAAATAATGAAAACTATAGGCCAATATCTCTGATGAACATAGAAAAAAAATCCTCAACAAAATACTTGCAAGCCAAATTCACCAACACATTTAAAAGATTATTCATGATAATCAAAGGGGACATATCACAGGGACATAAGGATGGTTCAATATGTGTATATTCAATCAATATAATACATCACTTCAAGAGAACAGAGGACAAAAGCCATATAATCATTTTAATTAATGCTGAAAAAGCATTTGATAAAATTGAACATTCCATCATTTTAAAAACTCTCAAAAAACTGGATACAGAAGGAGCTGAATTCAACATGATAAAAGCCACATACAAAAAATCCATACCTAGTATCATACTGAATGAGAAAATACTGGACACCTATGGTCTAAGCCTGGAACAAGACAAGGATACCCACTTTCACCGCTGTTATTCAGCATAGTATTGGAAGCTATAGCTAGAATAATCAAACAAGAGAAAGAAAAAGGGCATCTAAATTGGAAAAGAAGAAGTCAAATTATCTTTATTTGAAGGTGTCATGATCTTACGCAGAGAGAAACCTAAAAACACCGCGAAGAAACTATTAGAACTGATAAACAAATTCAATAAAGTTGCAGTATAGAAAATCAACATACAAAAAATCAGTAGCATTTCTATATGGTAACAGTAAACAATCTGAAAAAGAAACCAAAAAATAAGCCCATTTATGACAGTTACAAATAAAATAAAATACCTAGGAATAAACTTAACCAAAGGAATGAAAGATCTCTACAATGAAAACTATGAAACACTGATGAAAAATGTGGAAGAAAAATGCCAAAACATGGAAAGATATTACATGCTCATGAATTAAGAGAATTGATATCATTAAAATGTCCATCCTACTCAAAACTGTTTACAGATTCAATGCATTTTCCATCTAAGTACCAAATGACATTCTTCACAGAAATAGAAAAATTAATTCTAAATCTTACATGGATCTACAGAAGGCCCAGAATAGCTAAAGCCATCCTGAGCAAAAAGAACAAAACTGAAGGAATCATGTTACCTGATTTCAAATTATACTTTAGAGTTGTAGTAACCAAAACAGCATGTTACTAGTACTGGCATAAAAATGGACACATAGACCAATGGAACAGAGAACCCCCACAAAAGCCTATAAATCATATGTTAGACAAAGTTGCCAAAAACATACAGTGGGGAAAGGAGACTCAATCCCTTTAATAAATGATTCTGGGAAAACTGGACATCTATATGCAGAAGAATGAAACTAAAACTTCTCCTCATTTGAGTACTTGCTGTGGGCAAAGAATCATTCATACTCTTTAATTGCTGGATGTAGGTTTCCTCTTGAAAGGGATTTATAATCTAGGAGGGGGATTAACTAAATTATCCTTAATAACAAATCACAAAGTACAACCACCATAAAAAATCCATAATAAAGATATTTGTGTAATTGAATCTTTAGCACAATTACTGACAAGTGCCAGTAGAGATAAGAATCATTCAGAGAGATTGGTAACATGCAGGTACTCAGTTTGACTCTATTATTTGAAATTTTGGGGTCATTGGTCTGTGGAGGCAGAGCAAAGAATCAGTATACTTTTTTTTTTTTTTTTATCAGCTCCCCAAGGACATTAAAATCTAGTAAAAGTTCAACCTTTATTGTTTAGGGAAGGCGATAAGTGATGACTAAGCTTGTAAGCCAAATTCAATGTATTTACTATTCAACGTGAATCTTTTCTGAGTGGCAAAAACTAACTAAGCAATGAGAAATTTGGAGTGGCTATACACATCCAAATATCTGACAAAATTGGCTTTAAAATAAAAAATGTGAATTAGAGATAAAGGGAAAATTTTATAATGATTAAATGATCTATTTATCAGGAAAAGAAAACAATTATAAATGTGTGTGTAAATGGTAACAGAAAAGTAAAATACAAGGAAAAGTATAAGCAAAAAAATAAAAATAGGTCAATTGGACTTACTCAAAATTAAAAATGCTGTGCATCAAAAGACACTACTATGAAGTGAAAAGACAACCAATATAGTGAAAAAAAAAGTTTGCAAATCATACACCTGATATGACAGACACAATTATCTAGAATATATCAACAACTCTTGCAACTCATTAATGAAAAGATGAATTATCCAATTAAATTTGGGCAAAATATTTGCATAGGCATGTCTCCAAAGAGGATATATAAATGGTCAATATACAGTGATGAAACACAACATCATTAGACATCAGAGAAAAACAAATAAACTATTATTGTGTCAGTAGCATCCACCACCAATCTTCCCAACACCAGGACTCTTTTCTTAAAAAATTCCTTTAAGAGTTTCTGTTTGCTTTTCTTTTCCTTAATCGTTTCTATAAATCATTGTGAATTATTAAGTATTACTTAATAAGTATTACAAGATTATCAGGCTTTTCAAAAAGTGGCTTTATCTCATTAAAACTGTATCATTTCATTTTTACCTTAAAATTGAGTATGTTTTCATCTTTATTGAGGTAAAATTAAAAAACAGAAATTTCATGTATTTAGAATGTACAATTTGTTCTGATATACATATGTTCAGTTATCACATATCCAGGGCACTTAGTGAGGCCCTGAACCTTAATTTTCTATCGGCCTACCAACAAATGCTGAAAACATTTTTGGTTGTCTGAACATCCTGGCTATGCAGCCATCTGAATATTCAATGGAAATATTTAGAATTCTATGAAGACACTTAAAAAACTTGATTAAAGCACATCTTAATTTTTTTTTAATTGAAATATGTGCAACTGTGAATAAATAAGAAATCTTTCCCCAACACTTTTTGTAAAGTTCAGATTATTAACATGCAGGAAGAACAATTCTGATTATCACTTTAGATGGTGTTTGAAACAAAATTTGTAGAGAAATGCCAGACCATTTGGTTAGAAGGTAATTCCCTTTCTCTTGAGAGGAGAAAGGTAAGTATCTTTTGAATTTTTCCTTCATATACCCAAAGGATTTTGAATTTCTTGATACAGAGTAACAGTGAGTCTAAAAGCATACACAATCTTATCAACATACAATCATATATCCAGAAATAAGTGACATTGTGGTTAGTTTAAGGTGACCAGATTTTAACATTGGTAAAGTGGGACACCATTGATGGGGGTGGGGCAGGGGCGGGGTGGGGCCTGGCAACAATGCAAACTTTGATAAGCAGTTCTTGATAATCTCTTCTCAACAATTATTTGTTATTATTACAGTTTAACATTATAAAATTAACAAAAATAGTATAAAACTCTTATCCTGGCAAAATAGCCACATGGCAGCCCAAACCGTATATTTCCTTAGTATTCTCCCACCTATTCCTGCATTCTTTCCAAAAATTGGGACTTTTTTAAAACGCCGCGGGACATGGGACAAATTGTTAAAAATCAAGATTGTCCCACCAAAAGCAGGACATCTAGTCACCCTAGGTTAGTAGTTACTATTAACTGGTAATAAATTGTCTATTCTTTTCATTGAAGAACTTATCTGGGGGTGTGCATTATTTGAATAAATTTTTTTTGCTGGGACTGGGTTTGAAGCCACCACCTCTGGCATATGGGGCCAGCACCCTACTCCTTTGAGCCACAGGCACCACCTTGAATAAATATTTTTTTTTATACAGGCAAGGTACTCTGAGTTTAAGTTTTTTGTTTTTGTTTTTAAAACAGAGTTTCACTTTGTATCCCTGGGCAGAGTACTGTGGTGTCACAACTCACATAAATGTCCAACTCTTGGACTCAAATGATCTTCTTGCCTCAGCCTCCCAAGTAGCTGGAACTGCAGGTGCCGTCCACAACACCCAGCTATTTTTAAAGGCCAGGTACCATTCTTGCTCAGGTTGGTCTTGAACTCCTGAGCTTAAGCAATCCACCTACCTCCGCCTCCCAAAGTGCTAGGATTATAAGCATGAGCCACTGTGCCAACCCCTGATTTTAAGTTTTGCAACTGATATGAAAAATTTTAAAAAGTATTTTTAAAAATCAAGTTAATGAAAAGAACAAAAGAAGAAAATATTGGACTATGGCATGACAGAATGCTGGAATAAATTTGTATCTGTAGTTTTCAACATCTATTATGTATTTAATAAATGCTTTGTGAATGGATGAATGAATGGAATTCCGTCTTGCTTCTCAGTGCATCTCTGCCATACTCTCAGTTCTTATATTTCCTGTTATTGAATCTGCCATTTTCAGTGTATTTTCAATGTGAGTTTGCGCCTGCCTTTGAGTCTTTTTTCATTTCTTTTAACCGTTCTTGAGCAATTTGAGGTCCCAGACAGCTCTATATTTGTCTTTGTCTTTGCCCTTCACCTTTCCTTTCCCCATTCACTGAAACCTCCAATCTCCAATTTCAAATGCCTTTCCTATTATATACTTTTTGTGTCCTCTGGAACATAGCACAAGGCCTGATAATTAAGTGCTAAATAAGACTGATCAGAGTTAACTTAGTGGCTCCCTACAGTCTAACTTTGGTAAAACTGTATGAGTTACTTGCATATTTTGTTTGGTCAATTCTCAGTCCTCATTTCTCTTCATCTTCTTATCACTTGCTGCTCCAATATTATTATTTCTTTGTTGAACACATTCTTCACTTTTCTTTCAGAATGCCATATCCTCTTGTTTTTTCCCTACCACATTTGCTACTCCTCAGTCTGGTTTTTTGATTCTCCTTTTCAAACTATTAATATTGGTGTTCCCCAGGGTTCAACATTTGAACTTATTCTTATTTCTCTTATGTTTTATGAATCATCTCTTTTTTAAAAATTTTGAGTTAATATGAGTATACATATGATTACATTCATTGTTTGTATTTGTAAGGTAAAGTCCATTTGGTAGGTTGAGTCCTTCACCTGGGAGATATGCCATTATACCCCTACATTGTACTTGGTAGGTGGGAACTTACTGAACCCCCTCAGTGCCTGCTTGAATTTAATTTTGTTTTTCACTTGTCTGGGCCTGTAGTTGTTAATCTACTAGTTTCAGCTTAGTATGGGGCATGTGGGATGCTTGGTTTTCCATTCTAGAGATACTTTACTTAGGAGAATGTTCCTCAAATTCATCCAGGTAAATACAAAAGATACAAAGTCTCTATCTCTTTTGTGGCTGAATAGTATTGCATGGTATACACATACCACAGTTTATTAATCCATTTATGGGTTGATGGGCACATGTGTTGTTTCCACATCTTTCCAATTGCAAATTGAGCTGCTATAACATATGAGCACAAATGTCCTTATGGAAAAAAGATCTTTTTTCTTCTGGGTAGATACCTAGTAATGGGATTGTGGGATCAAGTGGAAGGTCTATCTTTAGTTCTTCGAAGATTCTCCATACTTCTTTCCAAAAAGGCTGTACTAGTTTGAAATTATACCTCAATTCAATTATTTCAGTTTTTAAAGCCAAAAGCCTTGCAGTCATAATTGAGTCCTCTTCTTTCACATTACGTATCTAATCCATGAGCAATATTTGTTGACTCTATTTCTAAAATATATCCAGAATTCAATCACCTCGGTCCAACACACTTCTGTAATCCTGATGAATGCAACAATTACATTATGCCTAGATTACTGCATTAGCCTCCTAAATCAATTATTCTATCCTTGTCTCTCTGCAATTTATTCTCCAAAGAGTGACTTAAAGTAATTAGTTATATCATCACATTTATTTCACTTCACATACTGATTATCAATTTTAATTGTCCTCTCTATCTCTTTTTTTTTTTTTTTTTT
>NW_003852493.1:3487589-3488979 GCF_000181295.1 Otolemur garnettii | reverse complement strand
GTACATATTTAAAATGCACTATGTGATAAGTTTCAACATATGTGTACACTCAAGAAACAATCACCACAATAAAGATGATGAAGACAAACATGCAAAAAGTACCAGAAATTCTTTATGACCCCTTGTATTCCATTCCTCCTCCTCTTCTTTCATCCATCTCCATTTCATAGTCAACTATATCAGTCTGCATTCTATTTATACAGGTGGTTTTGATTTTCCAGAATTATATAAAAGGAGTAATAGAATATTCATTTTTCTTTGCTATCATTTACCTGTTTATTTATTTGTTTGTATGGTTCTACTTCTTTAATCTAGCATACTTACTTTAAGATTGATCCATGTTGTTTTGTGTGTCAATTTTCCATTTCTTTATATTGCTGAGTACTATTCCATTACATGAATGTATCACAGTTTTCATTTACCTGTTGATGGACATTTTAGGTTGTTACCAGTTTTTGGTAATAATAATGCCACTAATGATGTACATTTATGTGCAAGTCTTTGTATAACTATAGGATTCCATATCTTTTGAGGAATTACTCAGCAGTTGAATGGCCAGATCATATAGTAGACAAATATTGTACTTCTTAAATAAATGTTAATCACAATGTGTTTGTGATTAACCACCTTATGTGCCTACCAGCAGCACATAAGAGTTCTGATTCCTCCATATTCTCATCAACATTTGCTACGGCCAGTCATTTAATCTTAGTTATTGTAATTATTTAAGATAGGTATATTTTTATAGTTTTAATGTGTATATTCTTAATGACTAAAGATGTCATTAGGGAACTAACATCATTTCATATGGCCTGATAGATCATTTATTTTTAACTCTGAATAATATTCCACTGTCTGTATATAGAACAGTTTATCCATTCATTTACTGACACACATCTTGGTTGCTTATAAGTTTAGGCAATTATGAATGAGCTGCTATAAACAAATGCTGACTTTTCATTAATAAGGTATCCATTTAGGTCTTTTGTACATTTTCATATTAGGTTGCTTGTTTTCTTATAGCTGATTTGTAAGAGTTTTTTTGTATATTTTGGACAGCAATCCTTAATTAGACGTGTCTTTTGTAAATATTTTTTTTTTCTAGTCAGTGGCTTATGTTTTCCTTCTCTTGGTGATTTATTTTTTTGCATAGAAAAATTTTTAATTTTAATGATGTTCATTCTATCAAATGTTTCTTTTATGGATTTTGCCTTTATTGTTCTATCTAAAAAGTCATTGCCAAACTCAAAGTTGTTTTGATTTTCTTACATTTTCTTCTAAGAGATTAGTAGTTTTGCATCTTGTATTCAGTCTGTGATCAATTCTGAGTTAATGTTTGCTGAGGGTATAAGGTTTGTTTTTGGATGTCCAGTGTCCAACACCATTTCAC
>NW_003852493.1:3486010-3487569 GCF_000181295.1 Otolemur garnettii | reverse complement strand
TGCATCTTGTATTCAGTCTGTGATCAATTCTGAGTTAATGTTTGCTGAGGGTATAAGGTTTGTTTTTGGATGTCCAGTGTCCAACACCATTTCACCATTGCATTGCCATTGCTCCTTTGTTAAAGACGAATTAACTATATTTATGTGATTTTATTTCTGGGCTCTATAGTCTTTTCCTTTGATCTGTAGGTTCTTTTGTGAATACCACACTCTGCAATATTGCAACTTTATAGTTTACCTAAAGTCAGATAATGTCAGTCCTCTGACTTTGCTCTACTCCTTCAATATTGAGTTGGCTATCCTGGGTCTTTTGCCTCTGACTAGAGACTTCTGAATCAATTTGTCAATATTGACAAGATAACTTACTGCAATTTTGATCAATATTGTGTTGAATTTATAGATTGTGTTGGAAAGAATTAACATCTTGGCAACATGGAGTCTTCTTAACCTTATGAAATTGCTTTCCTTTTGTTTGGTTTTTCTTTCATATCTTTCATCAGAGTTCTATAGTTTTCCTCACATAGATCTTGTCTATATTTTGTTGCATTTGTACCTAAGTATTTCATTTTGAGGGATGCTAATGTAAATGGTATTGTGTTTTTAGCTTCAAGTTCCACTAGTTCATTGCTGATGTATAGGAAAGCAATTGATTTTTATGTACTAATCCTATATCCTGAAAAACTGATATAATTGCCAGCTTGTTATAAGATTGTCACAGAAAGTTTTGTTAACTTTTTACGATTTTCTACATGAAGAACCATGTCCCTTGTGAACAAAGAAACTTTTATTTTCTTCTTCCTATTCTGTATGCCTTTTATTTCCCTTTCTTCTCTTATTGCATTAAGGAGGGCTTCCATTATGATGGTGAAAAGCAGTGATGAAAGGGAACATCTTTTCCTTATTTCTCATCTTTCTCTGTGAGAAAGTTACAGATTGCCCACCATGGAGTATAATGTTAGCTATATGTTTTGTAGAGATTTCTTATCAAGTTGCAGAATTTCCCTTCTATACTAGTTTACTGAGAGTTTTTGTATCATAAATAAGGATGTTGGATTTTGTCAAATGCTTTTTTTTGCATATATTGATATGATGGTGTATTTTTTCTTCTTTTTGCCTATTGTTGTGAGGGATTATTTTGACTGATATTTGATTGTTGAAGTGGCCTTGCATGTCAAGAATAAATTCTATTTAGAAATGGTATATAACTCTTTTAATACATTGTTAAATTCAATTTTCTGATAATTTGTTGAGGATTTTTACAGCTATGATCATGAGAACTTTTGGTTTATAGTTGTCTTTTCTTGCAATGCTTTTACCTTGTTTTGGTATTAGGATAATGCTGACTTCACAGAATGAGTTAGGAAGTATTCACTCTGCTACTATCTTCCAAAAGATTGTGTAGGGAATTATTTTCTTCCATAAATGTTTTGTAGAATTCATCAATGAACCCATCTGGGACCTGGTGCTATGGTTTTAGTAAGCTACTAATTACTGATTAAATTTCTTTTATATAAGCCAATTCATATTTCTGATTTTTTACATGTAGCTTGAGCTGTGCA
>NW_003852493.1:3459012-3485990 GCF_000181295.1 Otolemur garnettii | reverse complement strand
GCTATGGTTTTAGTAAGCTACTAATTACTGATTAAATTTCTTTTATATAAGCCAATTCATATTTCTGATTTTTTACATGTAGCTTGAGCTGTGCATTAAAGTTCTTTTATTGTATGTGAATAGTTAATTGTTTCAGCTCCATTTGTTGAAAAGACAATTCTTTCTCCATTAAATTTCATCTTATTTTTTGTCAAAATTTAGTTTATTATTTTTGTTGCTCTCTTTCTGGACTTCCCATTATGTTCCACTGATCTATTTGTCTATCTTGATGCTATATCCATACTGCATTATTTATGTACTATATTCTAATGGAACATATTATATCATTTTCACATTTATTTTGTTTCTACTACCTCTTAGAATACAGACTTTACCAAGGCAGAGATTTTTTATCACCCTTCTTTTGTCCCCTGCTGTGTATTTGTTCCCTAGAATACTCCCTATCACATTGTGGTCACTTAAAACATTTGATTAAATCATGAAATGATGGATAGAAATAGAGAACTCTGGTGAGGAGATGTTTAGCTTGTCAAACTGAAGTGACAACAGGGCTTCGAAAGGAGAGCTGGCTTTTGAACATAAGAGAATGTAGAGAGGTCAGATTAGAAATAGAGATTTGGGAGATATTTCTTGGAATCTTCACATTGCTTCAAATAACTTGATGGCAACAGTAAGCATATTCATATTCTGGGTGTCCATCTCTAGGAAAGCCAGTCACTGTTTTCTGTCTGGCATGAAGGGAATAGGAGGCAGGATTTACCTCTTTTCAGTTTTTAAGTATATGAGGCTACATATGTTTCTGCTACTTGTCTGGATTTGAAAACTAGTCCACTATGTTAACATCTGGTATGATCCTTTTCTTTTGCTTTCATTTAGCCATGACCTTCCAACTGACCTTTGACTACTGAATTCTGTGCTGTTTTGGTTCCGCACTGTCTGCTACACCTGACCCTGTGTTTAATTCCTGACCTCCTTGTGACTCTTAGGAACCAATGCCCAGATCCTAGATTGACTACTGCCCATAATTCAGTCAGAAGATGGAAACCTTTAGAGTAAATGATTTCTTGAAGGGAGGAGAATATATATCAATACAAATATAGGTCCGTGGGTCAAACCTTAGAGAATACTCAAAGTAACAAAAAGGAGGAAGAGATTCAAAGGGGAATAAAATACACAGATAAAGGTAGACAAGTACAAAAGAGAGTAAATACTTTCATGGAGAAGATATTAATTAACTGAATGAAATTCTACAGAAATAGCAGAGAGAATGAAGAGTGAATCAAAGCAATTGGATCACACAAACAGGAAGCCATTGGTGACCTTTCACTGCTTCCTGAAATTTACTTGTTAGATAATTTTGGTACTGGTTGGAATGTGCTTCTTCACCATTTAAAAATGAACATATGTTTCTGCATGTGTAAATGTAAGCTTTTCAAAGAGATGATTTGGCTTAGTTCTTATGGGAGGTAAGAAGGAGTGATGTGTGTGTGTGTGTGTTCACGTACATGCGTTTGTGCATGTGTTTGTGTGTGTGTTAGGTGACTGCAAGGAGGAGAAGCATGTATGATTTTTTTTGGTCTTGTTCTCTGTTATTTTTTCTTGTCTTCTTCCTTCTTATAAAAAAGCCTAAATGGCACAGAAGTGGGAGGAAATGATCTGGTTTGAAGGTGTGTGCTTGGGTCAGGCAAGTATTTTTATGTTGGCTGTGAAGAAAAAAAAAAAACCTCCTTGTTCATCCGTCTTAAAGTCTGATTTACTGCTCTTAAAGGCTAGCAGCATTTGGAGATCTGTGTTCCACTGCATTCAATGATCTCAGTCTGTTCAGATGGTTTACATGACAGAATGGTCTCACATAGTTCTTTCAAAAGTTCAGATCTAAGCTTAAGAAGCTGAAGCTGGCAACAAAATGTGATTAAGCATATTGGGAAGACAAAGATAGTCTTGTGTTTCCACAACAGCCAGGGTTTAAAAGATCTTGTTTCAGAAAGAAAGACATATATTTAAACACATGTATTTAAAATATATATACATATATAATATGCATATACTATGTATATGCCTTATTGCCCTCCTTTTAGTAAAAATATTACTTCTTGACAATGTAAGAGGAGGTAATGTAAGAGGACAACTTATATATAGCCAAATGCACTTCTTAGTGTGTGAAATTGAAAATGTTTTTGACAAAAATGTTAATGGCTCAGTATATAGGTTGTTTTGTAGTGTACACATACGCACAAATATTTAAGATATGGGCTAGGAGAAAAAGCACTACTTTTGGGGATCCAGCCTGATTGCCTGCCACAATTCAAGGTAAGCAGGTGGCCTAGTGAAATATAAAAGGCTTGCTAAACAAAGAATTTTATTTCATAGTTGGTGCCTGCAGGGGAGGAATTATGAAAGGAAAGCAAAAACCTGAAAACTAAACAGAGTCCAGAATTTTGAAATGAAGTGTTTTGACTTTAAAAGGTATGCAAATTAATTACAATTTACAAATACAAACAAACATAAGCTTTTGAAAACGATAGATTATTTTAAACAATAATAACAGGTGAAAAATAGTTCATTATACTCTGCATGAAATTATAGCTATAGCTCCATAGAACAATGTGATTCTATTTTATCATAGATGACAGATTTTGTAAGAAAGCACGTAAGTATACAACTTGAAAGAAAGAATAGTATGTTGCTACTCTTTTGCATAAGCTATTAATGAATAAATGAAAAAGAAAAAAAGTCCTTAGGGAATTACACTATGCCAAATTTAAACTGTGGTGTGCCACAGATTCCAACTTTGAATTCTTTTTAAATAGGAAAGACCATCCACCTGAAGCTAAATAAAATCTTCATTTTTAGTAGACATAGTAAATAAACACTGTGCCCTTCTGGCATTTCTGAAATTAATAGTTACTTGGAGCCACAAATGCTCACATTTGTTTTCTTATTTTCATAGGTGATTTCACTAAGCAAAAACCCTTGTTAATCCTACATTCACATAGATAGAAGGTCAAAGTTGGTCAGTGAGCCAAGAAATACCATATCAGGGTTTCTTTCCCCTTCAATTGGAAAAGGTATAAATTGTGGAATTAGTGTATTGATTGAAGGCTACAACTTCAAGCAATCAGTTTTTCTGGCTTGACAAGATTATTTTATCCTACTTTTCTTTTATTATTATGTGTAGTATTTGAGTCATCCTTCAGGCAGATGAAGTGACAGCTTGATTTAACTCAATAAAATCCACCAGTTAGGTAACCTACTGAGCTGAACAAAAGATGAAAATGATGGCAAGGGGCAGGTGCCCTGTTAGTTTAAGAAAGCAGAGGAGACTAGAAAAGAAATTATTAACAGAAATTAGACCCTAATCAATGCATTTCTATGGAAACTTGAGAGAAATTCCTAAAACCTTCCTGCTAGGAAATTGAGCAGATAATGCCTTTACTTTAAAAACAAAACAAAATAAACAAATCTTTAAAACTAGATTACATGCATGAAAAACGGTATCTCCATAATGGCTGCACCTTTGTGTAATTGCAGCAAGTGAAATAATCTTTAATTTCTTGGTGCATTTGTGATGAAAATGCTGCATAATGGATTTGTGGTAGTTTGGAAATTAAAACTATAATTTGTTTATCTTTCATTGAACCTAACCTTTGCTTTTCCACATCACATCCAATGGATGTTTTTTTGTGATTTCTTCAAATTAGAATATTTTGACATTTACAAATAATATCAATCTGGACAAACCTAAATACATAAGCTGTAGTGGATATTTTGTTTGCAGAAGTAGAAAAAGTCTTACAATTTAAAATGTCTTAGTGACTGACGTCTCTATTTAAAGCTCTTCAGACCTAAGGATGCACAGTGCTCTTTGATTACGTGCAAATGGGCAATTGGGAACAACTTGAAGAAGTGTAAGTTTGCTTTTGTATTAGTAAGTTTCCCTGGGCACAGTGGCCAGTGTAATCTTAGCACCCTGGGAGGTCAAAGCTGGGGATCCCTGGACCTTTGAGATCAGTCTGAGCAAGAGCAAGACCCTATCTCTGCTGAGATCAGACAGATCAGCTAGGCATTATGGAAAACACCTGTAGTCCCAGTTAAATGGAGGCTGAGGCCAGAAGATGTCTTCAATCCAGGGGCTTGCTGTTGCTGTGAGCTAGGCTAAGCCCATGAGACTCTGGCCGGGGCAACAGAGTGAGACTCTGTCTCAATAACTAACTAACTAACTAAGCAGTTTCATTAATACTCACTTTTGGAGCTTTACAGACCACACTTCTATTTCATATTGTTTTAATTAGTGTGTTGATTTGAATAATACAGTGTTATTTATGAAGTGTGGGTGAGGCTTTTAGTCTGGCTGTGGAGTGAAAGATAGGAGAGTGGTATCGCTATTATCAGGAAATCTGGGAATTCCTTTTATGCTCGTACCCTTAGGTTTCAAAAGAATCTCATCTGGTCTTTGCAGAAGAAGTTATTTCTTGTATCACTTAGATATGTTGGGACCAATTTCCCATTCTTTAAGTGCCTCTTAAAGTTTTTTTCAATAAACAATATTGGTATCAGATTACTTTGGAAATTCTTCTCATAAAGTTAACAAAGCTCTCATGGGATGGTAAATACAATTTTCCTTGCATACCACTTGTGATCAGTTAGAAGTATTTTTCTGACATTGTTGAGAGGAGGAGGAGAATTCTGCGTTTCCACCCAGGCTTAGCAGGAACAAATACAATGGGACTTTAGTGATAACAGCCTCAAATCCAGGATGGGGAAAGTCGTGACCCATTTGCTGTTACTTTTTAACTACTTGGCTTTTTAAAAAGGATTATAAAGTCATGTTTACTTGTTAAATTCATTTTTTCTATTATTTTTATCTTTGCTTTTCTCCGACTTTTCCCTTCCACTAGGCACATGTGTTTCAGCAGTACTAGTCACAGTTAAGTAAAATTGCTGCTGGATAAGGGAGGTGGTGTTGAGTTGGTGTGACTGCTTGGGCATCTGTGTTGGTTCCCCTGGAATAACAATGGTGTCGACAGGTTCACATCACTGGGAAGGAAACTTAGGCTGGTGATACTATGGGGCAGGTGCCCCATTTATTAGAGGCACCGACATTACAAAGATTGATTATTTCCAAATACTTTTCATTTCCTTTATGACCCAAGGAATTGGAAAAACCTTGAAAAGCTGTGGTTAACATAAAGGAAATTAAAATCTCATGCCTAAGGGTATAATGTTTTTATACCTTTAAATTAAGAAGAGAGAGAGATGAAAAAGAAAGGAAATATTTTTCTTAGAATCCACACAGAATTGCCCTCTTAGAGCCAAAATAAATGGCATTTGTTTTGTAAGCAATCAACTGGGTATGATATAGTAACTTTATCTAACATGTAATTTAGAAAGTAACACTAGATGTTCAAAACAGAATTCAGTTCCCATAAGCCCAAGATGTTAAAAATAGTGAAGGTTGAAGTTATTTTAGTAAACTTCATTTAGAGAGTGAATACCTTGCTAGAATATTCGTGTCCAATGTTGACTTTCTGATCTACGTTCCTCCACAAATGCTCCATTTTATGTTTGTGTTGACGTCAATGTGGGAATGAAGCAATTGTGGTATTCCAGGTTAATTTCAAAATTTATAGGGGCTTTTCATTTAGTTTGATTTTCCTTTAGGATATATCAAAGTACACACATTCAGGTTGATGAGTTTTGATAATTAATTGCCCCTACATTATCATTACTTAAAACAAGATATGGTATATATCTGTCAAGATATGGTATATATCTGTCACCTTCAAAATCCTCTGATGTCCTTTTAAAATTACTTCCAGGCTCCTCTCCTGCTCCCTATATATGCATAGTCGGTCAATGTTCCAATTTCTAATTTTGTGTGTATATCAAGTTTTGCTAATTTTTGGACTTCTTATAAGTAAAATCTTTTATAAGAAGAATCATAAATATATATGTTCTGTGCCTGGCTTCTTTGGCTCACAATAATATTTTTAAGATTCATTCATGTTGTTTCCTTTATCTTGGAGTACTATTTCATTATTTAAAAAAAACCCCAATTTGCTTAACCATTCTCCTGTTATTGGATATTAAGGGTTGTTTCCAGTTTCCAGTTACTATGAACAAGGCAATTAGGTACAAGCCTTTTGTGGACCTAACATTTTCATGTATTTTAATAAATGCCTATGAGTGAAATCAATGAGTCATAAGTTAGAGGTATGCTTAAAGATAATTTTTAAATTTACATATGTAAATTAACTTTTCTTATTTTTTTGGTGTACAGTTCTATGAATTTTTATGCATAGATTTGTGTAATCACTTTCAGGATTCAGAATGGTTCTACTATTGCAATATGCTCCATTTTAATGCCCTTTTGAAGTCCAACTTTTTTCCTCTTTTTCTAACCTTTGGTAACACTGATTTATTCTTCATCTTCATGGTTTTGTCCTTTAAAGAATGTTATATAAATAGACTCATAAAGTTTCTAACTTTTGAGACTGACTCATTTCATTCAGCAAACTGCCTTTGAGATTCACCCAGGGTGTTTTGTCAAACTGCATTTCCTTCGTTTTTATTTCCAAATACTATTCTAGTGTGTGAATATACCACAGTTTGTTATTCACTCAGGAAAGAACATTGGACTGATTTTAAGCTAGGAGCTGATATTGATAGACTGGTTTTAAATATTTTAGTACAGATTTTTATGTAAACATAATTTTTTTTAATGTTGATGTTTTATCCTTCTGTGAACTTGCTAAATTTGCTTATTAGGGGTCTTTTTTGATTACTTTGGATTGCTATATAGGTTATAATGTTAACCAATAGGGGTAGTTTTATCTCTTTCTTTGAAAATGGTATACTTTTTTACTTTATTTTTGATTACTTCTTCAGTTAGGACTTCCAATAAAATATTGAATATGAGTGGGAGACTGAATATCTTGCCTTTTGACTGATCTTAAGGTAACAACATGTACGACTGGGTATGATATAATTGTGTATGTGTTTTGTGGGTTTTATTTTTTTGTTATAGATTTCCTTTCTTTGTTAAGTAAGTTTAACTCTATTCCACATTTGCTGAGAGTGTCATTTTTTAAATCATGAATAGATGTTAAATTTTATCAAATTTTTCTGCACTAGTTGATATGATCATCTAGTTTTTCTTTTATAGTCTGTTAATGTGATGGATCTTAAAAACTGACTTTCGACATTAAGCAAACAAAACATTTCTGAAACAAACCTCTTTTGGTTTTGATGTATTATTTTTAAATTTATTGCTAGATCTAATTAGTCAATATATTGTTAATAACTTTTGTACTACATTTTCACAAAGGATATTGGCCAATAGTTCTGTGTCTTATACTGACCTGCTTTATTTTATGTGTTATGTTGATTACTTATAATTAGTTAGGATATGACACATCCTTATCTAGTTTCTTGGAGAAATTGTGTAGAATTGGTATCATTTCTTTTTTAAATATTTGGAAGAATTCAAGTGAGAAACCATCCACTTGCAAGATTATTCTTTTACCCAATTCTGTGTATTTTGTGATAACTTTTATTACAGACTATCTTGTCAAAGATGTTTGCATAGCGAACAACTTGGATAATAGAGTGTTTCTTACCATAGCAGAAGGACAAATTGAGTTTCTATCCAGATACAAAGATATAGTCTCCCTTTAGGCAAAGATTGGGCAGGTTTGCTAACTGACCCCTTCTAAGACTGGGGATTTCCTAAGCCTGGGATTCTGCAGATATGACACAAACCCACTATGTGCACATCTACCTCGGCCCACCTTTGCAACAGTCTCATGGGACTTAGAGCCAAGGGGAACCAATGTGAACATGAAACTTATGCTTCCCACTGTGCTGAGAGTAACAAAGCCCTCTGTCTCTTGTGCTTTCCTCTAGTATTTAAAGAAACGACAGAAAATTGTTTTATTTGGCTATGGGTTTAAGATCCCAGTTCATCATTCTGGGAAATGAGTTTTCTGTTAAAGATTTTCCTCTCATCTGAATTTGTTTATGATTAGGTGATCTGAGTATATACCATGGTGTAATGCTAGTCACTCAATTATTCTTCATTCATTTCTTCACATATTTACCAAGTATAATTTGAGGGCCCATCTTGTGACATGCGCTATTTTAGGGTCTGGAGACATAATAGTGAATAATAGGAAACAATCCCAGTTCTCGCGGAGCATACATTCAGGTGGAAAGAGAGAGATCAACAACTAAATGTACAGGGTAATATGCCAGAAAAATGATTAACACAGGGAAACAGAAGAGAGAGTACTGGTGGGGATGTTTTTGTTTGTTTGTTTGTTTATACTAGAATGGTCACAGTTACAGCAATATTTGTGTAGAAATCTGTAGGAGATGAGAATGAGAACCACAGAGACATTGTAAGGAAAGATTTTTGGGGCAAAGAGACTAGCAGATTTAAGAGTATGACTTAAGAAGATTAAGGAACATGAGGAACTGAATTGCCCCAAGAAAGCTAGTGAGAAAGATGTAGTAGCAGAGCAGATCACTCTAGTAGGAGAAGCTGGAGAATGTAAATATAGCCTTGTACTCAGATATAGAAAACCACTGGAAAATTTTGAAGAGAGGAGTCACTTGATCTAATTAATGCTTTAAAAGATCATTCTATCTGCTACATTGAGAATGGACTGTGTTTGCGTGTTTGGATGTGTGTGTGTGTGTGTGTGTGTGTGTGAAGGGAAGAGTAGTAAGGATCAAAACAGGGAGATGCATTAGAAGACTATTGCAATTATCTAACTAGCAGAATGCATAGGTCATTACAAAAGTTTTGAGATACACAAAAATCAAGAAATGTTGCCCCTGCTCCAGCAACACAGACAAATTGAATAAGGTGAGACTTGCATGGGTGAATCAGAAAGAAGACTGCTGATTGTGTTTCTTGGAAGCACAATGATGGGCAATAACATGGTCTGTCTCCCTACATTTTTGGTGACAAGGATAAAATTATTAACATTTGAGATGGTAAGAAGTGATTAGACTTTAATCTATAAATTTAAAATAGTGTGCAAATTAACATTGCACATGAACTTTATGGATGCCTGTATTTTGAATGTTTAATCTGACAGAATTGACTGATGCATAAATATGAGTATGTGGAAAATAAAAGAGTTAATGTAGCTTCCAAAGTTTTTGGCTTGAGAAATTTGAAAACTCAAAATGCCATTGAGATCAGAAAGATGATAGGGAGGTCAAGTCATTGACATAATATCTTTGTATACCTCATGGACAATGAAGTGAAGATATCAGGTAGATAGTTTCATAAATAAGTCTGGAGTTCAAGGAAAAGTTCTAGGTTAAAGTTATCAATTTCAAAGATGTTAACATTAAGAAACTGAGTGAGTTTACCTTGCAGGTGTGTATAGATAGAAAGACAACATTCAGTGGCTAAATAGATGAAGAGAACGAAGCAAAAAGACTGAAGAAATAGACCAGAAAGGTAAAAGGGAAGCCAAGAGAATGTTTTTGAAAAAACCTTAAAAAAAAAAACACATATTTCAAGAAGGAGAGTTAATATGTTTTAACCAATGACGAAAATCTCATTCACATCTGTTGGACACTGCTACTCTGACTGTTCATGCAAATTTTCACCCACCAATATCTACATCTAGGTAACTGAAGATTGTTTCCAAAAGCAAGGAAAAGTATGCTGTTCAAGAATAAGCCAGGCCAGAAATGGAAGGCAATTAATACAACACTCCCACTCAATAACTTTTAACCAATACATAAACTCTCCCACTCTAGATCCTTAGATGGAAGTAATGCAGAGGTTAGTGTATATTCATATTATTTCTGTGTGTTTCCTTACGGGACTTAATTCCAGCAATAGCTATTTTAATAATATGCCCTTTATTGCATGGCATCCCTTTCCTATACCACTTACTACTCACCTGTCAGTGTTCTCGGCAGTTCTCAGAATGACTACTTTCCTTAGAATCCTGGTCTCAGTCTGCATCAGGAAAAAAGCAAGCCCACGATCCTGAGTGTTAAGTAAGAAGAGGGCTGTATTTCACCCCTGGAATTAACATTAGTGGCCTAGAGAAGACAGATTTCAGTAGCATGTTTGAGGTAAATTTTTTGTTTTTTGGGTTTTTTTTTTTTAGATTTCTTTCAAGAAAGCAAAGAATAAAGTAATGATATTAAAAACTACTCTTAGGAAGTGTTGTGACAGAGGGAACTAGAAAAAGTGGTAAAGTAATTAGAGGGTACTATGGAGGCAAGAGAGAATACAATTTTTTTAAATGAAAGAAACCACAGCATGTTTGTGTGTTGGTGCAAATTACACAGTGGGGGGGGGGGATAATAGTGTAGAAGAGAGAGGAGACCATTTCTGTAATGCAAAGTTGTGTAGCCAAGAAGAAAAAGGATTGATCGGATAAGTTTGACATAGAAGAATTGACAGTTCATTTTTGGTAGGGAAAAAATAGTCTAAGGGCTCAGAGTTGGGTGAGTGGTAGACGTGGGAGAGTATGTGGAATGACTTTTCTAACGACTTGTATTTTCATTCATTTGTTGAGACATAGGGGAGGAGGGACATAGTTTGGGAGAGGATGCAGAACGTATGAAATAGACATTGAGGAGGAAGTATTTGTTAAGGAAATAAAATAGCTTTTCAAACTTAAAGTTGATCTAAGTTTAGTTGTCATGAAACAAAGTGAAAGAGAAACCAGTGGACATGGTTCTGCGTTTTTCTCCGCTTACACCCAACTGCAGAGTTTTAGGCAGAAAACAGATGAAGAATTACATTTATCCACACTTGAAATTGTTTCTAAATAAATATTATGAAAAGAAAGAGAATGTATAAAAAAGAATGATTACAATGATGAATTATGGAATACATGTGAGTCATTACAAAAGTTTTGAGACATACAAAACTCAAGAAACATAAAGTCTGCATGGACAGGAACAAATGAAGCCCTCCCAGCAACACTGATGAGCCCAGCAAGATGAAACTTGCACGGGTAAATCAGAAAGAATGCTATTGATTATGTTTCTTGAAAGTGAAATAGTGGACCAAACACAGTGTGTCTCAAAACTTTGTTGGTGACCTACCTATATTCTGGAAAAGGACAGAAAGAAGTCCATAAAAATGAAACGAGTCAATGTATCGAAAGCCCCAAGGAGTTCATAGAATTGCTGGAGTCTGTAGTCTAGAGGAAGTAAGCTGAAAATGTAGGATGTAGTAGTCAGTAGAGGAAGATCTCTACAATTAAAATTATGGAGTGAGAGTAAAATTATCATCAGTAACATAAATATTTCATGCTTACAGGCCATGGAGTCTCTGTTCCATATACTCAACTCTGTTGTCAAAGCTGAGCACAGACAAACACACTAAGCAAAGCAGTCACAGACAACACACTAATAAGTAGGTATGTTTGTGTTCCAGTAAAATTTTCTGTATAAAAACAAGTGGCTAATCAATTATGCCAAGATTTTAAGATGCAAAATTGATATCCCAAACTCAACCACTTTCCTATTTACCAGTGATGAATAAGTGGAATTTGAAATTAAAAAACCAAGGCCATTTACATTAGCACCTCCCAAAATAAAATACTGAAGTAGAAATTAATAAAATAGGTATAAGATCTGCATAAGGAAAACTACAGAGCTCTGATGAAAGAAATAAAAGGAAAACCAAATAAATAGAGACATATGTCAAGTTCATGGATAGAAAAGTTCAGTATTGTCAAGATATCAATTTTTCCAAACTTTATTTATGAATATATATCAACACAATCCAAATCAAAATCCCAGCAAGTTATTTTGTGGATATTAGTGAATTGAATTTAAAGTTTATTTGGAGAGGCAAAAGACCCAGAACAGACAACTCAATAATGAAAGAGAAGAACAGGGGACTGACATTACCAATCCTAAAAATTTACAGTAATTAAGACAGTGTGGTAATTAAGTAATTAATTAAGTAATTAAGACTGGTGAACGGATAGACCAATAGATTAATAGATTAGAATAGAGAGCCCAGAAGCAGACCCAAATAAATATAGTCAATTTGATAAAGGATTAAAGGGAATACAAAGGAGAGAAGACAGTATTTTCTTTTCTTTCTTTTTTATTTTTAATTTGCAGTTTTTGGCTGGGGCCATGATTGAACTCACTACCTCTGGTATATGAGGCCAGCACCCTACTTCTTGAGCCACAGGTGCCACCCAGAAGACAATATTTTCAAAGATGCTTGAATACTTCAACTTTCATGTGCAAAAAAATGTGAATCTTCTAGACACAGATCTTACACTTCTCTCAAAAATTAGCTCTACTTGGATTATAGACCTAAATGTAAAATGCAAAACTACAAAATTCTTAGAAGATAACAGGAAAAAATCTAAATGAACTTGGGTATGGTGAATAATTTTTAGATACAACATCAAAGGTGTGATTCATTTAGAAAGTAATCTGGTAAGGCAACCAATATAGGTAAGCTGGGCTTCATTAAAAACAAATGTTTCCACTGTCAGCAGTATACTATCAAGAGAATGGCTGGACGCAGTGGTTCATGCCTGTAATCCTAGCACTCTGGGAAGCCAAGGTGACTAGATTGCTTGAGCTCAGGAGTTTGGAACCAGCTTGAGCAAGAGTACGACTCCATCTATAAAAAAAAATAAATAAAATGAAAAAATAGTCATGTGTTGTGGTGGATGCCTATAGGCCCAGTTACTTGGGAGGCTGAGAAAAGAGAATTGCCTAAGCCTAGGAGTTTGAGGTTGCTGTGAGCTATGATGCCATGACACCTTACTGAGGGTGACAAAATGAGATTCTGTCTCAAAAGAAAAAAAAAATAAAAAGAAAAAAGAGAGAGAGTGTGTGTGTGTGAAAAAGAGAGAAAGATGGAGAGAGAGAGAAAAAAAAGAGAAAATGAACAGGCAAACCACAGACTGGGAGAAAATATTTTCAGAGGATATATTTCATAAATGTCTGTTGAAAAGTACAAATTAAAAAAAAAAAACCTTTACAACTCAACAATAATGAAATAAACAATCAAATTAACAAATGGGCCAAAGACCTTAACTGGTGTGTCACCAAAGAAGACATATGGATGAGAAAACATTACTCAATAATGTGTCATGAAAATGTAAATTAAAACATCAGTGAAATACTACTAAATAACTATGAGAATGGTCAAAATCCAGATTACCACCAGCACCAAATACTGGGAAAGATGTAGAGTAACAGGAACTCTCATTCACGCTGGTGGGAATGTAAAGTTGTAGGGCCATTTTGTTAGACAGTTTGGCAGTTTCCTCCAAATTAAACATACAGTTATTACCATCACAATCTAGCAATTGTGTTCTGTATTGGTCCATTCATGTTGCTAAGAAAATTTCCATATACCATGTGGCTTATAAACAGTAGAAATTTATTCCTTACAGTTTGCAATGCTGGGAAGTCCAGTATCAAGTCATCATCAGAGTCTGTGTGTGGTGAGGTAATCCTTGTTCATGACTCAGGTGATCCTCTTGCCTTAACCTTTTGAGTAGATGGTTATATAGGTTTGTACCATCATGTCTGGATAATTTTTAACTTTTTTTTTTTTCTTGCTGTGTTGCCCAGTGTGGTCCCAAACTCCTGGGCTCAAACTATCCTCCTGCCTTGGCCTCTGAAATTTCTGGCATTACTACATCTGGCTTTAGGTGTGGCTTTATATGGCGGAAAGGCCAAGGGAGTTCCCTGGTGTGTCTTTTAGAAAGGCATTCATCCCATTCATGAGGGCTCCATCCTCATGACCTAATCACCTCCCAAAGATGCTACCTTCGAACACCATCACTTGGGGGTTCAGATTTCCATGTATAAATTCTGGAGGAACATACATATTTAGTCCATAGCCTGCTTCTTGGTATGTACCCTAAGGAGCTGAAAACTTATGTCCACCCAAAAACCTACACACAGATGTTTATAGCAGTTGTATTCATAAACACCAAAAGTTGGAACCTACTAAGATGTCCTTCAGCAGGTGACTGGATAAAAAAAATGACACTATATCCAGGGAATTTTCTAACTGGGTAGTAAAAAGAAATGAGGTAACAAGCATGAAAAAACATGGAGGAAACTTAAATGCTTATTATTACTAAGTGAAATAAGCCAATCTGAAAAGCCAACATACTATATACACACAATTCCAACTACAGTAGAGGGTGCCAAAAAGTACACACATTTTAAGAAAGGAAAAGTGTATTAAAATTGCAATAGAGAGTGTATATTGATAACGTTTGTTATCTCACATATCATATCTTATATCTCTTGTAATTGCCCGAGTCAAGTGTGACTTACATATTTTTGATATTTTTTCCCCTTTCTTAAAATATGAATAACTTTTTTTTGGCATCCTCTGTATATAAACTTCTGAAAAAGGCAAAACTGCAGAGTCAGTAAAAAGATTAGTGGTTGCCAGAGGTTAAAGCTGTGGGAAAGACGAATGGGCAAACCTCAGAGGATTTTAGGGTGTAAAACTACTCTGCATGATACTATAATGGGAAATATGTGCCGTTATAAATTCATCCAATCCCACAGAATGTACAATGGATAAAAATGAACCTTCAAGTAAACTATGGTTTGCGAGCCAGTGATGTACCAATGTAAGCTCATCAGTTATAACGGATGTGCAGGGGAAGATGCTGTGTGTATGGGGAAAAGAGGCTGGCCCATGGGCGGAGGTTTTTAACTCCTGTTCTAGAATATATCCACGAGCCTAACCCACCAGAGGAAGATTATCAGCAGGGGGCGGCACCCATAGCTCAGTGGTTAGGGCGCTGGCCACGTGCACCAGGGCTGGTGGGTTCAAACTTAGCCCAGGCCTGGTAAAATTAAAAAAAAAAAAAAATCTGGGTGTTGTGGCAGGCACATGTAATCCCAGCTACCTGGGAGGCTGAGGCAAGAGAATTGCTTGAGCCCAGGAGTTTGAGGTTGCTGTGAGCTGTGACGCCACCACAGTCTACTGACGGTGACATAGTAAGACTCTGTCTCAATTAAAAGAAAGAAAGAAAGAAAGAGATTGTCAGCAGGACTAGTAAGAATCAGGAATTTACATGGATATTGACATTACACAGACCCAGCAGAGAAATGCCAAGGAGAGTGACAATAAGCCTGGTGTCCAAATGGTTAAAGAAGGAAAAGGAGTGACTCTGGTTTTAGTAAATGACTACACAAGGAAGAGATAGAACAAGTTGTTCTTTTACAACACAAAGAAAGTTTCATATATCCCGAATACCTGACCTTGAGCATTGTTAAGATGACGAAGGCAAGGAGTGTTTTGTTAAGGATTAAATAAATAAGGACGAACATCCAAGGAAGGAATCAAACTTCTCTTAAAGCAAAGTGTTGAATAGTTATGAGTTATTACTCCTATGTCAGGTAAGACTTCTATAGTCTATGTCATTGATATCCATGACCACTGATTAATGTTAGTTAACCTTGATGTCAGACATGTTTTGGAACTAGCGGGTTGGAACACATTCAATTATTTAATACTTTCTTGCATTGTTATTTTTCCTTGTTGCATTTTACTTTATTCAATGAAATGTAAATATTTGCTAAATAAAGTAATTCTAATAAAATAATTTTTAAAATGACTAAACTAACCTTGTGTCTGTGTTGAGCAGTAATGCTTGTGTCCCAGTACTCCACTATAGGCTTGTGGATTGGCTGACAATGTATGTCCCTCTTAATAGCCACTGATTTACAAAAATGGGGTTACTTTCTACGCTGATGTCAGCTACAGCTGGTTAGGTACTGTGAGGGCAGGAAAAGGACAAGAGCCACTTAGAGGAGTTTTTGTTTCCAAATGATTACTCATAACCATAGATTGTAGCATTAAATGTCTGAGACCGTAGATTAATTTTTTTATCAACCTGTATTCTTTTGTCTATCCATCACTTTTTTACCATTTAGAATTCTTGATATTCTTTGTCAAAGTCACATCACAATCTCTGGAAATTATAGCTTGGTAAATTGCTTGTTTAAAATTTAAGTGAAAGCGTTTATAAATAAATATAGTTTCCTTGTATTCTTCACTAGATGTCATTTACTTTGACTAAATTTACTTAAACCATTTTAACCTTTCAGAGAAAGTCCAGGATTTTTTTTTTTTTACTTTTAAAAATACTCAGCTGACATTCTGATTTACCAAAAGGACACCACCATCATTTTTCTGAAGTGCATCTGTTCTCAATCAGAAGAAAAGAAAATAAAAACTTTCATTTTCTTTTTCTTCTTCTTTTTTTACCTGAAGGAGTTTGGGAAATTGTGATTATAAATGACTAATAAAGATCTTAAATTCTATAATCTAAACCCACAATATGTCAAATGCTGTCAGCTGTATTAACGTATCACTAATATCAACACAGTCATTGCACTTTCTTTGTTCAGATTCAAACCTATCTAATTGAGTATTTCTCCCACTGCTATGGTCTGAATGTGTCCTCCCCAAATTTGTATATTGAAATCCTAACCCCCAAAATGATGGTATTAGGAGGTAAAAAGGCCAAGGCGAGACGCCCTAGCCTCCTCCACCATTAGAAGAGGACACAGAACTTTCTTAAGTTCTGTCTGTGAACCAGAAAGCAGACCCTTACCAAGATTTCCTTAAGTGTTTTTGGCACCTTGACTTTGGCCTTTCCAGAACTGTGAAAAGCGAATGGTTCTTGTTTGTAAGTGACTCACTGTATGAGATTTTATCATAGTAGTGTGAACAAAGACACCTAGTGATGCAATATAGTATTGTCCTATATATTTGAGGGAGATAGTCCTGCTCCAATGGGAAAGGGGCGGGCTCTCAGAGGAGGAGGGCTTTCCAAAACCATTTCTGGGAATAACCAAGTGCACATTCTTGGTTCCTTCTGTCATCATTATATTGACCAGATAGCTGGTTAGACCTCAAATATCAAAAGTTCTTTTTACTTTCATAAGGTTTTTTGTTAAATGTTTATTAATTAAAAAATTCTTTGATCTTTAAAATAATATGTCTCATTTTATAGTAAAAGGGACTTTGCTATTTGATAGAATGAACTTGACATAGTAAATTAAATAATGTTTGCTTTCATTTTATTCAAATGAACATTTTTGCTATTGTTTTATATAAAGGAAAAATATTCATAGTGGAGACAAGACATTCAGGAAGAGAACTGTATACCATTTTGTGTGCATGTGTGTGTGTGTGTGTGTGTATTTGTATGCATTCATGTGTATATGTACAAAGATTTGACGCTCACAGATGTAAATTCATTAGTTTCCATTGAAAGCCCCCATACCTGTAAATGTTTTTGAAAGATAGAATTCCTGGCATAGAAAGCTTCCATATGATTGGTTCAAAGATTTTTTAAAATGATATCTATACTTATTTAGTTATTTGAAAAAAATTATTTAATGGAGTGAGAATACATATGTGGTAATATGAGCTTCACACTACTTATTAAAAATGTGTCATAAAACCAGATTAAATGCCTGCCTATTTCACATTCCTTACTCACCCTATACTTGCCAGAAGTAAGTAATCAAAACAATGGTTTTGAATTAGCTCATTAGGTGAAATTGTTGCTCAATTTATGAGGCACAGCAAGTGACAAAGGACAAAATACACTGATTGTTTCAATTACTTAATATTTTAAAGAAGGGTATATTAAAGCAAGGGTATATTAAAGCAAAGGACAAAATACACTGATTGTTTCAATTAATATTTTAAAGAAGGGTATATTAAAGCAATATATATATGGTAGGCCTTGAAGTTAAGATCACATTTCTGAAAGTGCATTAAAATTAGATCCTATGGTAGTTCTATTTTTGATTTTTGAGTTATCTTCATAACGTTTTGCATTGTGGCTATACTAATTTACATTTTCACCAACAGTACATAAGAGTTCTCAGCCAGGCTCTGTGGCTCACACCTGTAATCCTAGTACTCTGGGAGGCCAATGAGGGTGAATTGCTTGAGCTTAAGAGTTTGAGACCAGCCTGAGGAAGAGTAAGCCCCCATCTCTATTAAAAATAGAAGAGTAGCTGGGCGTAGTGGCACATGATTGTAGACCTAGCTACTCAGGAAGCTGAGGCAAAAGGATAGCTCAAGCCCGATTGAGGTTACTATGAGCTATGACACCATGACACTCAACCCGGAGAGACAGTGAGATTCTGTCTCAAAAAAAAATTCTATTTTCTCCACATCATATCCAGTATGTTGTGGGTTTTTTTTGTCTTTTTAGTAATAGCCATTATAACTGGAGTAAGATGTTATCCCATTGTAGTTTTGATTTGCATTTCATTGATGATAATATTGAGAATTTTTTCATATACTTGTTGGCCTTTTATCTTCCTTTGAGAAATGTGTTTTCACGTTCTTCACCCACTTTTTAATGAAGTTATTTAATTTTTTGTCTTTTTACTGTTGAGTTATTTGAATTCCCTGTATATTATGCTTATCAGTTCCTTGTTGAATAAAGAGTTTGAATATTTTTCTCGTTCAGCAGGTTTTCTCATTCAAACGGTTGTCATCTCACACTGTTTCCTTTGCTCTGCAGATGCTTTTTAATTTACTTTCTCTATATTTCAGGTTAATTTGAGGGCACTAAGAAATACATTGCCATGTTTCCATTTGTTAAGTACAACCCTTCTTATAATTGTGCCCTGCCCACAGAGGTGTGCCATACACCCTAACATTGTGCCCATTAAATGGGAGCTCCCCCATCCCCTACCTATTCCCCATCCCCCCCTTTCTCCTCTCTGCACCTTGAATTGATATGAGTTTTGTCTTATGTGAGCATGTATTAAATCATCTAATAACTTCATATTAGTATTGAATACATTGGATACTTGCTTCTCTATTATTGTGACACTTTACCAAGAAGAATGTGTTTCAGCTCCATACAGGTTACTACAAAAGATGTAATGTCTCCATCATTTTTAGTGGCTGGATAGTATTCTGGGGTATACATATAGCACAGCTTGATTATCCATTCTTGGGTAGGTAGGCATTTAGGTTGTTCCCACATTTTGGCTATTGCAAACTAGGGGGTGATAAATAATCTAGTGAAAATATCCTAAAGATAAAATGATTTTTTTTTTTCCTTCTGGGAAGATATCTAGTAATGGGATTGCTGGGTCAATTGAGAGGTCTAATTTAAGTTCATTGAAGATTCTCCATACTTCATTCCAAGGAGGTTATATTAATTTGCCGTCCCATTAACAGCATAAAAGTGTTTGTACCTTTGAGACTTTGTGATGTGGGCTAATCCCACTGGGCTTAGGTGATATCTCAGGGTAATTTTGATTTGCATTTCTCTGATGATAGGGGACAATGAGCATTTTTTCAAATGTTGGTTAGACATTCATCTATTATCCTCTGAGAAGGTTCTATTCATGTCTCTTTGTTGGAGCCGCTATGTCATTGGTGCCAGATGCAGGAAACATCCAGTATGCGATTGAAAGTATAAGCTTGCAAGAAGTGAGGCTCACCAGAGGTGCAGGAGAGCCTTGGGCAACCTCTGCAGTGGCTATTGAGACAATACACAACAGGGGTGGGGAGTTCCCAGTAATCAAATACAAGGGCTACATGCTGAAGGATTGCTAAGTGCTCTTTCTCCCCATGGGCTTGACCCCCACACTGAAGTGCCACAAATGCTCAAGGTCTAACACTTGCTTACTAATGAGCAACCTATCTCACTTCATTAGAGCACTAAGTTATTTGAGGGCTTGTCCCCAGGCTGCAAAACATCTCTAGGTCAGCCAGGTGACTGTCCTGCTCTCAGCATTTCTCTCAAGAACTGGTGACTGTTCTTAGAAGCATGGTGTTCATTCTCCTATATCTCTTGACCGGTAATAAATGGGATTGTTTGTTCTTTTTTTGTTGATTAACTATAGATTTCAGTTATCAATGCTTTGTGAGATTCATACCATGCAAATAACTTTTCCCATTCTGAAGTTTGTCTTTTTGCTTTAATTGTTATGTCCTTAGCTATGCAGAAACTTTTCAGTTTAATTAAGTCCCATTTGTTAATTTTTGCTGTTGTTGTGATTGCTGCTGAAGTTTTCATCGTAGAAATCTTTCCCCAGTCCTATATCTTCAAGAGTTTACCCTATACTTTCCTCTAAGATTTTTATTGTTTCATATCTTAGATTTAAATCTTTTATCCATCTTAAGTCAATTTTTGCAAATTTGAAAAATTTTAATTTTAGTCTTTCACAAGTGTTTATCCAATTCTTCCAGTATCATTTGTTTAATAGGGATTCTTTTCCCCACTATAGACTTTTGTTTGGTTTATCAAAGATCAGATGGCAATGAAAGACTGGTTTTATCTCTTAGATTTCTATTCTGTTCCATATGTCTATGTTGCTATTTTAGTGCCACTACCATGCTGTTTTGATTACTGTGGACTTGTAATATAGCCTGAAGTCTGGCAAGGTGATGCCTCCAGCTTTGTTTATTTTTTTACTAAAAATTGCCATAGCTACATAGATTTTTTTCATATAGCTAATGCAAGTACTTCATGGTTCCATACAAAATGAAGTACTATTTTTATAGTTCTTCAAATCTGTAGATTGAATCTGTAGATTGCTTTGGGTAGACTAGACATTTTGACAATGTTGATTCTTCCCAGCCAAGAGCATGGTATGCTCTTTCATTTGTTAATGTCTTCTTTTCCACTTGTTAATATCAAATTCTTTCCTTAGGGTTTCATAATTCTCCTTTATAAGGATCCTTCACCTTTTTTCTTAGGTATATTCCTAAGTATTTCATTTTCTTTGAAGCTATTGTGGAGGGAAATATGTCCTTGATTTGTTTCTCAACTTGATTTTTATTGGCTTATATAAAGGCTACTTATTTGTGGACATTGATTTTATACTCTGAGACATTACTTTATTTTCTGGTCACTTCCAGGAGTTTTGTGATTGAGTCTCTGGGATTTTCTCAGCATAAGATCATATCATCAGCAAAGAGTGAGAGTTTGACCTCTTCTGCCCCCATTTGGATGCCCTTAGTATCCTTCTCTTGCTTGATCACATTGTCTAGAACTTCCAGCACAGTGTTAAATAATAGTGGTAATAGTGGACGTCCTTGTCTGGTTCCATTTATAAGTGGAAAAACTTTTGGTTTTACTCCATTCAATATGATATTAGCTGTGGGTTCATCATAGATGGCTTTAATCAGCTTAAGAAACCTGCCACCTTTGTCTATTTTGTTAAGTGTTCATGTTAGAAAAGGATGCTGAATTTTATCAAATGCTTTTTCTACATCTATTGAGAGGATCATAGATGTTTTTGCATCTATTGATATGATGGGTTACATGTATGGATTTTCGTATGTTAAACCAGCCTTGTATTAGTTGGATTAACCCTACTTGATTGTGAATTTTAATATTTTTAATATGTAGCTGCAATCTATTAATTAAGATTTTTTATGTAATTATGTAATTTTATGTAATTAATATTCATTAGTAAAATTGGTCTGTAGTTCCCCTTTTTAGTTGTGTCCTTTCCTGGTTTTGGTGTAGAGGACGTTTGAGAGCCAAATGATTCCTGAGCAAGATAATTTGTGGCATGGGGATGGACCCTTGCCCAACTCATCTGCAGGTGTTTGTTGTGGAGAAAGAGCCCGAACCCATAGCAATCCTTTAGAAAGCAGCATTGTCTAATACTCCCTTCACCTGTCATGTGCCATCTCAATAAAAGGCTACTGTGGAGGTTGCTCAGGGCTACCCTGAATTCAAGGTTAACCTGCCTCCTGCAAGCTTGTACTTCTAATTTGTGTCAAACCTGGTTCCTTCCTGTGGCGACCAAGACCAGGGCCTTAGCGGTCATGACATTTTGGAATCAAGGTGATGTTGCTTCATAGAACATGTTGGGGAAGATCCTTTCCTTCTCAATGTTTTGGAATAGGTTCTGCAGTATAGGTACAAGCTCATCTTTGAAGGTTTGATAGAATTCTGATGTGAAGCCATCTTGTCCTAGGCTTTGTCTGTTGGAAGCTATTTTATTTTTTCTTCAATCTCAGTCCTTGATATTGGTCTGTTCAAGAGGTGTTTTTCTTCATGGTTAAGTCTAGGGAGGTGGTATTATTCCAGGTATTGGTCCATTTCCGCCACATTGTCAAATTTCTGGGCATAGAGTTTTTTCGCAGTAGTCAGAAATAACCTCTTGTATCTCTGTGGTATCAGTTGTTACCAGTAATAAATGACCAGTAATAAATGGGATTGTTTGTTCTTTTACATCTATTAGATGTAGTCATCTAATGCAATAAATTCCCTCATAGGGAAATTATCCCTACTTTCTTAGGCTTTTGTAATATTCCATGGGTTTTGGTTGCTTGAGTCTTCATTGCTGTTAAATTTGAGGAAGTTAATCATTTACTCTTTTATCTCTTCCTTGACCCTGCTGTCATTCAGGATAGGTTGTTTAGTTTCCATGCCTTTGTATGAGGATGAAAATTTTTGTTGGAATTGAGTTACACCTTTATTGCCTTGTGGTCTGATGTGATACAAAGTGTAATTTCAATTCTTTTGATTTTGTTGAGGTTTTGTTTGTGTCCTAGGATATGATCTATTTTGGAGAATGTATCATGAACTGACAAGAAGAACATATATTCCTCAGCTTTGGGATGGAGTGTTCTGTATATGTATGTTTCTTCTAGGGTCACATTTAAGTCCGCTCTGTCTGTGTTTAGTTTCTGTTCAGAGGATCTTCCCAGCTCTGTAAGAGGGGTGTTAAAGTTCTCAAGTATTATGTTATTATAGGATATCATATTGTACAGACCAATTAACATCTGTTTCATATATGGGCGAGCATTTAAGTGTTGTGCATTAATATTTAGAATTGAAATTCTTTCTTTCTTTTTTTCCTTCCTTCCTTCTTTCTTTTTTCCTTTTTTACTTCCTTCCTTCCTTCTTTCGACAGAGTCTCTCTATGTCTCCCCCAGTAGAGTGCTGTTGCATCACAACTCATAGCAAGCTCAAACTCCTGGGCTTAAGCAATTCTCTTGCCTCAGCCTCTCAGTAGCTGGGACTATAGACACCCACCACAACCCATGGCTATTTTTTTGTTATAGTTGTCATTGTTATTTGACAGGCCTCGGCTGGTTCTGAACCTGCCAGCCCCAGTTTATGTGGCTGGTGCCCTAACTGCTGAGCTACAAGTACTGAGCCTGAAATGTTTTCTTGTTATATTGTTTCCTTGACCATATGAAGTGACTATCTTTGTCTTTCTTAACTTTAGTTGATTTAAATCCACTGTATCAGAAAATAAGATGTGTCTCCTCCTTTCCTCTGATTTCCATTTGCCTGAAATATTGTTATCCAACTCTTCATTCTGAGGCTTCTTTATCCTTCAAGTTTAGGTATGTTTTCTGGAGAAGGCATGTAGATGGTTTGTGCTTTTTTATCCAATCAGTCAGCCCATGCCTTTTCAGTGGGCAAGTCAAGCAATTTACATTTATTGAGAGAATTTTTAAGTATGGTAGAGTTCTAGTCATCTTATTTGGTAAAAGTCCATTGCTTAGCTTTACCTTTCCACAAGCTAGGTTTTGTCCTTTATTTTCTGGGTGTTTAGTTTACTGGTGGTCCATTGTGATGATCAGTATCAATATGTAGAATAGGTTTAAGTATTTCCTGTAGAGCTGGGAATTTTTTGACAAGTTTCCTCACTGTTTGAATATCAGTAAAATATTTGACTTTTCCATCAATTTCGAAGCTTAAGTTAGCAGGACGTAGAATTCTGGAGTGGAAATTATTTTAAGTGGGTTAAAGTAGATGATCATTCTCTTCTGTCTTGAATAGTTTTATTTGAGAAGTCTGCTGTTACCCTGTTGGATCACCCTGTAAGTCAGTTGGTGCTTACTCCTGTCATGAGGATAGATCACCCTGTAGGTTAATTGGTGGATACTCCTGGCTGCCTGGAAATTTTCTCTTCCATCTTGACTTTGGACAGGTTTGCAATAATATGCCTTGAAGATGTTCTGTTTAAGTTGAGATGACCTGGGGTTTTATTTACTTCAGACAGAATCTATGATGATTCTTGGGAAATTTTAATTGATGATATTGTCCTATAGGGCTTTCATTCCTTTGGGGTGATCTTCTTCCCCTTTAGGAATTCCTATAGTTTGTATGTTTGAATACTTTGTAAAGTCCCATAATTCTCTGAGGAAACATACTGCTTTCTTTCTTTCTTTTCTGCCTCTTTAACTTCCTGTTTAGCTTAAAAGCTTTATCCTCTAGTTCTGAGATTCTTTCTTTTGCATGGTGTAATCAATACTTTTGTACTGCATCTTTAAGTTCCCTGATTGACTCTTTCAATTCCTAAAGCTCTGTCATATCCTTTCTATATTTTTCATATGTTTTATCTCTTATTTAGCTCTGTTTATGGACTTCCTTTTGGTAATTGTCTACTTTTCAGGAAATTTCCTTTATTATTTTTTTAAAATTTTTTTATTTTATTATTATTATTTTTTAAATTAAATGTTAGCTATATACATTAATGCCATCATGGGGTACAGTGTGATGTTTTCATATACAATTTGAAATATTTTCATCAAACTGGTTAACCCAGCCTTTATGTCATTTTCTTATTGTGTTAAGACATTTATGTTCTATTAGAAAGATTCACTTGTACCCTTTAAAGATAAACCATAGAGGTGAGCCCTCCAATCACCCTCCCTCCACCCATCCACCCCCCCTTCATTGTTTTTACCATTCACATTTTAATTACCTTTCTGTCATTTGTCACACTTCTTTATAGGTGGAATCCTCAGTGGTAGGTACCTCATGATTCCTTGGGGTGGTTGTTCTTTTCTAGTTTTTCATCTTGCCTGGATTTTTCTATTGATTCCTCCTCATGCGTGTTTACTTATTTTTTACTTTCACTTCCTCTTTCTCTTTAAATTACCTTGTCTGAGACCTTAGTTGTTGAAATGGCCTTTTGGTGTAAAGAAAAAAGTAAGAAAAGAGTGAAGAGTGAGAAGGGAGAAAAGAAAGAAAAAGTGAAAAGTAAAAGAGAAGGGGGATAAAAGGAAAGGTTTACAAAAAGAAGAGAAAAAGAGCAAAAAGAGAGAGACAGGAGTAATAGTGGTGCTCAGCAGGGTGCAGTGAGTACACTCACAACTCCTAGCCACTTGGGGGGCCAGAATGCGTATTTCCTTCAAGGTAAGGAGCTCCTTTCCAGACTGAGAAAAAAGAAGACACTCCCTCCAGAAATTGAGGGAAAAAACATAGTAGTATGTCACAGTGGTGACATACGTATAGTGTCCTTGTGAAGACCAAAACTAAAACAACCCTCTAGTCCAGGGTATCAAGGTCTCCTTGAGCTAGGCCAATGTTGTGGCCCCCTAGCCCAAGTCTCAGAGTGAGGTTCTGTCTCATAATTGGAATATAGACTGAAAAAGAATAGGACAGATCAGAATAATAATAATAATAATAATAAAAGTATATAAAGAAAATTGAAAATAAAATTTTGTAAGTTCTTAAAAAGGGGGTATATCTCAGTTGTTATTTGCAAAATTTATAGAGGAAAGATAAGAAAAGTAGAAAAATCTTTACAAAATGAAAGAGAAAAAAGGAGAGAAATGGAAATGAAAGAAGAAATGAAAGGGATAAAAAAAACCATAGCAAAAATGGTGCCCTTGTTAATGAAAAAAGTATAAATGGAAAAATAAAAATACAAAAACAAGACAAGGAAACAAAAAGCCTAGTGGGAAAAAAAAAGAAAAAAAAGAAAATACATATATGTATATATTGCAATATATTGCCAGGACAACAGATGATGTTCTGGGGTTATCAGATGCCAATTATAAAGCTAATACCACTGTAAAGGATAGTGATTGGAAGCCACTGTCTGGTAGCTGAGGTGACATGGTACCCCTTTCCTGATTTATTTGCCCTCAATTACTGCAGGACTGAGAGCCTAAAGCTCAGGTCAGCCTACTTAAGAAACACACCTCCACCTTTCCAATCAGTGTACCTTGGCCACAAAATGGCTTTCCCAGAAAACAAGGTTTTGATCAAGTCTCCCCAAAGTTGGTTGCTCAGCTCAGCAGGCACACAAGAAACATCTTGGCACTGGGACCCTGCAGGTTGTTATTCTGATGCAGCTGTCCCACTCTGGTGGTGCTCTGCCAGCCACCAAACATCAAGAGCTGCCTTCCTCCTGGTGGCTTAATTCCAGCCACTGGAAACTATTTAAGATCACTTGCCCAAGCTCTCCCAATGAAGCCCCAACAAATACACAGGTCCAAAAGAACCTCCTAGACTCACCTTCTCTGTCTGAAACCCACCAATGAACTGGCCTGCCTCTGATGGCACTCAAACACTCTCTTTCCATGCCAGTTCTTCACTGCTTGGCCTCTATCTTGAGCTTTCTAATTTATTAATAATACATTCTAACTTATATGTTTTTGTGTTTGTTGCCTATGCTTTTGAGATATTATCTAAAAAATCTTTTTCTAAACCAATATTCTGAAGTGTTTCCTGTGGTTTTTTTTCCCCTAATAGTTGCATTGTTGGGGGTATTATATTTAACTCTTTAATCCATCTTGAGATGATTTTATGTACAATTATAGATAAGCAGTGCAGTTTTATTGAAGTGGGTGTCCATTCTCCAGTGAAGTTCTTGGCATCTTTGTCAAAAATCAGTTGGTGGCTAATACATAGATTTACTTTTGATCTATTTGTCTACATTTTCTTTTCTTTTCTTTTTTTTAAAATTCTTATAGCATAACTATGTACATTAATGCAATCATGGGGTACAGTGTGCTATTTTCATATACATTTTGAAACACTCTCATCAAACTGGTTAACATAACCTTCATGTCATTTTCTTAGTTTTGAGTCAAGACATTCATACTCTGCTTTTAGAAAGATTCACTTGTACCCTTGTAAGATTAACCATAGGGGCGACCCCACCAATCACCCTCCTTTCCCCATCTACCCCCTCTCCTCCCCTCTCCCACCTCCTTCCCATATTCT
>NW_003852493.1:3442467-3457445 GCF_000181295.1 Otolemur garnettii | reverse complement strand
GTGTTGATTTTGTAACCTGAGAAGCTGCTGTATTCCTTGATTACTTCTAAGAGTTTAGTAGTAGAATCCCTGGTATCTTCCAGATATACAATCACATCATCTGTGAAGAGTGAAAGTTTATCTGTGTGCTCTGGTATTGGATACATATATATATTTAGGACCATTGTACCCTTTTGCTGGATTATATATACACATATATTTAGGACCATTATATCCTTTTGCTGGAATAATCATTTTAACATTATGTAATTCTGACAAAGGCTTGATAACTTGGATTTATAGAGAACTCAAATTTAACTTGGATTTATAGAGAACTCAAATTAATCAATAGAAAGAGCAAACAATCCCATATATCACTGGGCAAGAGACATGAACAGAACCTTCTCTGAGGAAGACAGATGAATGGCTAACAAACATTTCAAAATAGCTCATCAGAGAAATGTAAATTGAAACCCTCTGGAGATATCACTTAACCATAGAGAGAATAACTCACATCACAAAGTCCCAGAGTTGCAGATGCTAGCATAGGTATGGTCAGAGGGGGATACTTTTACACTGTTGTTGGGAATGAAAACTAATATAGTATCTTTGGAAAGAAATATGGAGAATCCTCATAGAACTCAGATTAGACCTCCCATTTGATCCTGCAATCCTACTACTAGGCATCTACCCAGAAGATAAAAAAATCATTTTATCAAAAAGGCATTTGCACTAGAATGTTTTTAGCAGCTCAATTTACAATTGCCAAGATGTGGAAACAACCTAAATACCATCAAGTTGGGAATGAATTACCAAGTTGCGGTATATGTATACTGTGGAATACTATTCAGCCATAAGAAAAGATGGAAACTTTATATCTTTTGTAGTAACCTGTATGAAGCTGAAGCACAATTTTCTTAGTAAAATATCACAAGAATGGAAAAGCAAGTATCCAATGTACTCAATTTTATTATGAAGTCAATAGAAAATCTAACACATACTCACATAGGAGAAAAACTTAATTCTATTCAATTTGGGGGAGATAATCAAGGAAGGGGGGAACAAAAAGATGGAGGATTAGTGTGCTCCCACTTCAAGGCACAAGGTAGGGGTGTATGGCACACCTTTTGGGTGCAGGACATAACTATAAGAGGGATTCTACTTAAAAAATTCAGAAAGTGTGACCTGGTTGTTTGTAGCCTCACAATAACCTAAAATAAAAAAAGAATTGAGATTAATCTAAGGGTATAAATAAGTATGTTACAATGTATTTAGTTTCTTTATGATGTTTCATATATCATGTAGGGTTTATTCTTTCTTATTGTTTATTTCTCTATTTTTGTCTGAGTGTGTTTTTAAAATAGCTATCTTGAAGATCTGAAATTCTTTCTTCTGCTCTATCTATTGTTGAAGCTTTTGAGTAAATTTTGTTTTTCATTTAATGAATTCTTCAGAATTTCTTATTGGTTGCTTTCTTGTGATGCTTATCTCTTTTGGTGAATTTCTTATTCATATCCTGAATTGTTTTTCTGATTTATTTGTATTATTTTTCTGTATTTCCTTCTATTTCAATGAGTTTATTTAATCTCATAATTTTGAATTCTTTTTCTGATATTTGATAAATTTCTTTTTGATTAGGACTATTGATGAACTATCACTGTGTACTTCTGGAATTGTTTTATTTTCCTTCTATTTTACATTTCTTGTGTTCTTATGCTGATATGTACATATACGGTAACAGTTGTTTTTTCCAAATTTTAATCTGCATTAGTGATAGAGGACCTTTTTTTTTTGAAGATGTATTTATGGTGTAGAGTAGATAGTGCACTTTGATTTTAATTTTGGGAATCAGGAGTGTATTCTTCACATGATACCAGCAGCCATAGCTTTGTGGTTCCTCTGATTTCCTCAATAACTTATGATGCTGTTGTTGGGTGGATCTGTCCTTGGGCCATAGTGATGGCATTGGTGGGCTAAGTGTGCTTGTCTTTGAGCTCTAGGCAGTGTACACTAGCACTGGTGACAACGTGTCTAGGTGGGCTGATTCTTGGCCTCAAGTTTCTTGGCTTGCTCAGGTGCTGGTAATGGAAATCATGGGCCTAGAATGTGAGCAATTTCTTGGGCTTCTGGCCAGCTGGCATGGCATAAATGTGAGGGTAGCAGTGGCAGGACAACCCTCTGGTGTCAAGTATTCCACACTGGTGTTGATGGTGGCATGAGGGACTGGATGGCACACTGGTGTGTGCAGGTGGATGCTTGCTGTGGTAATAGCAACAGATTGGTGGGTTCAACCTCAGACCTCTGGAAGGAGTATTCAGGTGCAAACTGTGGTTGAATAGGCTGGGTGCTTCTCTGAACCCCAGACAGCAGGCTCAGGCACTGAGGAGGCTGATCTGACCCAGGTGGACCAGTCTTCAGGCCCCTCAATCGTACATACAGATTCTGACTATGATGGGCAGGGATGGGGCAATACACAGGTCTGGGGTAGAATGCTTGGGTAGGGGCAGCAGCAGCTGTGCTGTAACCCTTCTACTGGGAAGGTATAATGGCTTTCTGTGGTGGTATTTATTTGCAGGGTACTGAGTAATAATTACTTTGTTTGAGCTTTGGACCCAGCAGGAGTATTGACTATTGTGAGCAAGGAAATTTTCCCTTGGGATGTGTGAAAATGTATGGCATCTTCACTCTTGGTAGCAGGAGGATGTTTGACAATAACTGGTGCTTTGGCTCTGATAGGGTCAGCCAGGCACAGCAGTATCTGTGAATATAGAATGGTCAGTGGGGCTTTGGTGTGGCTAGAATTCAGGAGTCCACAGTGACAACATGGACAGCGGGGTCACTCATTTGTCCCTTCTCTGCATTGGGAGGGTCTCCAGGCTCCCAGCCAATCTTGATAAACAGACAACCTCACTTTCCTCTCTGTCCTTGCTTTAGATGTTTCCCCTTTGCTTTCTTATTGAATTCCAGGCTATCTCTTAGATGATCTATTCGAAGTGTAGTTATATACTTGGTATTTTGGTTCTTTGTGGAGGTGAGTGCCAAATACCTCTACTGAGCCATCTTGAGGCCTCTCAATTGTAGAATTTTTAATTGGCAATCTGGTTATAAAGCTGACTTGTAAATTAAAACAAATGTTTTTTCATTCATCAAAAAATGTTTTAAACTACCTTGACCCTGGGGGTAAAGTACCCATTATCTCATCCAAATTACTGTACAACCCTCATAACTCATTGCCATGTTTCTACTCATCCTCCTATCCCCATAGAGATTTACAGCTCAACGGCCCTTATAGAACAAGTAGGATCCCTTACTCTGCTCACCATCCTTATGTGGCTCTTATTTTAAAGACAAAGGCCAAGGTCTTTACAATGTTTAGCAAGGTCCTATTCAGGTCCTATCTTCATTTTTTCTCATGTCTTACTTTTCTTCATTTTACTCTTCTATATTCAGTCACACTGGCCTTCTTGCTTTCTATTCTCTGGATAAAACTGTCTTCTTCTAAAATACCACACGGCTGATTTTCTCATCTCTTTAAAGTCATCGCTCAAATATCAGTCCCTCAATGTCCTACCTTCACCAACTATTTAAACTGCTACTCCCTGAAGAATTTTCCATCTCCTATCTTGTTTTAACTTTATCCATAGCAGGTATCGTTTTGTAAAATCCTGCATAGTGAATTTATTTAATATGTCCATTGTTTATCATGTTTCACCTACTAGAATTTAAATTCAGTGAGGCCAAGAGGGGGGGTGTGTGAGTTTGTCTGTGATTTGTATCTTTTTTTTTTTTTTTTTTTTTGAGACTGAGCCTCATGCTACCCTGCTGGGTAGAGTGCTGTGGCTTCACAGCTCACAGCTGGGCTCAAGCGAGTCTCCTGCCTCAGCCTCCCAAGTAGCTGGGACCACAGGCGTCCGCCACAACACCGGGCTATTTTTTGGTTGCAGCCGTCATTGTTGTTTGGCGGGCCCGGGCTGAATTCGAACCTGCCACCTTAGGTGTATGTGGCTGGTGCCTTAGTCACTTGAGCCACAGGCGCTGAGCCTGTGATTTGTATCTTTTGTTTACTATTGGGTCTCAGATACCTGGAACGTTGCTGACCAAGTATGTAGTCAATAAATATTTGTCAATCAAGTGAATGAATGGATAAAATAATCAAAGGAAAATATTTCCTATCAAAGGAAAATATTTCCTATTTGTTGGATGAAAAATATTCATAAACCTACACCATTTCATGATTATTACTATGGATAATAAATATTAGATGGTATACAAGATAGACAAAACTAGCTTTAGCTCAGATAATTGTTTCATTGGTTTCTCTTTAGTCAAATCCTATAGACATGAAATTTCTTACAATAAGTCTTTGCACAGTTAAAACATGGGTATTCTTTGTCAGTTTTGAGTTGTAATTTTTAGTCTCATGCCAATATCTGACATGTAAGATAAATGCTATGGGGTCCTGAAGCCAATATTTCTTCTTCTTGCCTCGTGCAATGGATATTTTCCCCCACATTGATTACCTTGCATGAGTAATAATAAAAGTTATTATTATTTTACCTAGCAGTAGACATGAGTTTCATATTAAGTAAAGGTCAAAGTTTTGATACTATGTCCATTTTCTCCAATTTTTTCCCCAAACATTGTTTGCAAATGGTAAAGAGAAAATAATTTAACTATCTGTGAGGGCAGATTACCCTTGGGGGCAAAGGGTGGGCACGACAGGCTTCAGGCTTAGTTTTTGTGTTCTCTGAGGAGGATTAGAGGACTCTGAGCAACAACTTTAGGGTGAGGGAGGTTTGAGAGCAGACAAATCTGGAAAACAAAATCGAACTGAACCACTGTGTGCCAGATATGCACAGCTGTGTCCACCACTGATAATCCTTCTGCAAGAACAAGCCAGTTGCTTCCACTGAGCACCCTGGAAGGGAACTTATTACACAGCAAAAAATAGAAAATTCAGGGTCTTGTGTAGAAGTTCTCTGCTCATTGCTTTACTTTCGTGACTCTGAATATTTACCTATTTCCTTCACTGACTGGGTAATGGCAGCTTTTGACCCTCCTTATGTAAAACAGTAAATCTAAGCACTAAGTAAAAAACTTTTTACAGATTGACTCATTTCTCTTGCTTTCATATTTTTAATTTTTTCTTAATTTTTTTTGAAAATTTCTCACTGTTTCCCAGACTAGAGTGCAATGACATCAACTTAGCTCATAGCAATCTCAGACTCCTGGGTTCAAGGAATGAACAGTTCAGCCTCCCAAGTACCTGAGACTATATGTCCATGACTATGCCTGGCTAAGTTTTCTATTTTTAGTAGAGACAGGTTCTTGCGTAGACTAGTCTCAAACTCCTGAGCTCAAGGGATCTTCCTGTCTCAGTCTCCCAAAGTGTTAGGATTATTGGCATGAGCTGCTATGTCCTGTTTCTTTTACATTTTTTTTAATCTGAAAAAATTTGTTAATAACTAAGATGAATGCTCAAGAGGTGCCCAACTTGCCTCTTCCTGTGGTGTTCTGGAGTGGCAATTCTCTTTATTTCTAGTCTTTTAGTCTAAGTGTAGCTTGACTATGCTACCAAATAAAATGGTAGCATCTTACCTATCCTACATGTTATTTTTAGCATTAACAGAAAGAACATTGATTTGTGGGAGGTAAGCAGGCTGAATTCCTCGCAGACCCTCAAGTCAGGGGAATGTCTGTGAACTATCCCCGCTGGGGAAATCAGTAGTGCAGGCTGCGGAGAGACTTGGTTTCCCTCCTCTCTCTTCTGGTTGCACGTTATTTGGCCACTTCAAATGTTTCACCACCCTATGTCCCTGCTCACCCCTCACTCAGCCTTCCTGGGGGTTGTAATCTCCCCTCTTTCATTCTTCACCTTGACTGCTGACTACTGACTGCCGTGCATTCTTGCACATAGACTCTGTTACGTACCCAATAAAGAGATCCCGGGAAGCAGGACAGGTTGGTGCATTGTTTTCATGCTGCCCCCAGGCCCATGAACTGTGTATTCCCTCACAGTCTTTGGTTTTATGCACTAAGTTTGGTGTAAGAATTGTAATTTCCTCAGCTCTGTCTCCCTTGCTGACCATGTCCCAGGTTGGTGTCCACTAGATGCCCAACAACTGGTGCTGGAACAGGGACTAAGGTCAGCTCCAGGGAGGCGACGTGATCCCACAAAAGCCTGGGTGGATACCGGACGACCCGCCACTCACCTGCAGGTAAGAAGGAACGACATGCAGGGGCTGTGAGTATGTTGCCTGCTGGTGGGGTTATGTTTTCTGTAATTAAAGCCTGTAAGGTTTATTCTCTTCATTCTGTACGTTATTCTCTTCGATTTTTTTTCTATTCTGTCGTCTTTATTCCCTTTGCTCTGCCTTCTTAAATTTTCACTCCTTAGCTGCCTTATCTGCTACGCCCAACCCTACCATATTGCACCAAGCACATTACTCCTGTGGAGGCCTTCTCTCTCTTTTTTTCACTTCTCCATCTTTCCAGACCTTATTCAGCCTTCAGGCCATCTGTTTTGACCTCTTGGGGGTCAAAGGTCCGCACCGGGTCAGGGGTTTATACGGTCCTGCTGCAAGCCAAGAGGCCCGAGATTACTTTGCCTTTCTGTTTTTTTCTTTCCCCATTTCTCTCTGTCTCTGACCCTCTTACAGCCTTCAGGTGACCGCTCTGACTCCTTGGGGGTAAAAGGTCTGCACCTGGTCAGGGGTTTATACTGACCTGCCGCAAAGCTAAGAGGCAGAGACCTTTATTCCTTTATTTCCCCCTTCATTCCTCTCCCATCAATTGTCCCATTTCTCTGGGGAGGATTATCTCAACGGACAGATTCTGGCAGGGGCCACTCTCCAGTGTTTCTGGAAGGAGGCTTTTGGGAAGGCCGGCGACGGATCGCCCATCAGGGCATCATGGGGCGGTTTTTCTCTCTTCTTTCCCCCTTTCTGGCGCCCGCCCCTTTCCACAGCAATCTGTATGGCATCAAGAACTTGGGACTGCTTTAAGGCAGCAGCTCCGTCCCATTCTCGCCTTCTCTTTTCATCCCTTTGAACAGTTTCTATCTGTATTGTCTAGAGAACTGCGGTGGCACCCCCAACCCCCATTCCCTGCTATTTGGGATTTTTCCACCTTATTCAGAAACTCCCATAAACGTTGACTAGAAATGGCAAAAATGGGCAGACTTGCTTTGTTTTGATTTTAAAAGAAAAGCTCTCAGTTTTTCACCATTGAGTATGTTATTAGCTGTGGGCTTGTCATAAATGGCCTTTTATGTTGAAGTAAATACCTTCCATACCTAGTTTGTTGAGAATGTTTGCCATAAAAGAATCTAATAAGTGTTAATTAAAATTATTTATGCTATTTATTATTATTTTTGTTCCTAAGATAACTGTTATTTATCCTTTGCTAGATATACTAGAGTTTTTGGCAAATATTTATTGTACAAATCACACCATACACATTTAATACTATTTTGCTGTATACTCTTTCATTAAAATATATAGTTGCATACTCATTGAATAGAAGTACATTAATTGAACTAATCTCTTATTGACATTTAGGTTATCTCCTATTACAGAGAAAATCCTTTTTCATGCATGTTGAGGCTTCTATAATAATGAGCTCTACTTTTTCATACTGAAATTCGAATAAAAATAAAACGTAAAGTACATACAGTAAGCTTAGATACTTTACTTTTTCTCCCATAAAAGTCAAATATTTCAAGATATCTTATTCAAGTGAAAAATTTACTGTATATATATATATGGGCATGGTGGTTCAGATAGAGGAAATTCAGGAGTATTGTACCAATAATTGAAACCACTAATTCTGTGTTAAGAAACCTACTTCATTTTCTTGGTGCTCGTTTGTGGTGATCAAAGGCTGAAAACTAATTTAGGACTAGACTTAACTTGATCAATAGGTTAAACCCTATTGCTATGTGCCTTGCCATTCTCTGCTGAGTTCACTATTGATCAAGTTAAGTTTGTCCCAAGAATATATGTTTTGTCCATCTCTCAGAAGCTTACTCTATGATCATTGTTCTCTTTGGGAATTTAAACTCTGTCAGTTTTCAAAGTAAAATGTAATTTAGAATCCAATGAAATTTATGAAATATTTACACAATATTCTCTATATGTCAGCTACTTCTTTGTGTATTTTGTAAATAAAGGTAAATTTAGTTGTAATTTCCCATTTCCCCTGGGTATCTTGATTTTATGGGCAACCTTTGGGACACTTGTATTATGAGGCGACACCAAAATATCTCATAGGATATATTACAACATCAGGTATAGCACATTATCATGAAAAGAAGACAAAGCAAAAGCTACCTAAATAAAATCTCAGATTTGAAGAAATTAGACAGTAGAGGTCTCTAGTCTTAGTCTATCTGAAACTCCATTTCCTCATGTGATAATTTGTATTTTCCGTATCAACTATCAGTGTGGTTATGTGAATCTTAAGCGATAATATATGTTGACAGTTTTTGGAAAATATCAAGAGCAGTTTTATTATAATGTATATCAGTTGGAATCTGAATATGAAGATGAATTTCCACCTAGATGTTTTCAGCTGAAGAAAATCTAATAAAGTCTCTCTAAAGAGAGGTGTGGGTAGGAGTAAAGAAAGAAGGCAATGGGGCGGCGTCTGGGGCTCAGTGAGTAGGTGCCGGCCCCATATATGAAGGGTGGTGGATTCGAACCCAGTCCCCAGGCAAACTGAAACAAAAAAATAGCTGGGCATTGCCAGGCATTGTGGTGAGTGCCTGTAGTCCCAGCTACTTGGGAGGCTGAGGCAAGAGAATCACCTAAGCCCAAGAGCTGAAGGTTGTGTAAGCTGTGATGCTAAGCACTCTACTGAGGGTGACAAAGTGACACTCTGTCTCTAAAAATAAGAAAGAAAGAAAGAAAGAAAGAAGACAATGGAGGCTATAAAAAAACTAAGAGCATGTAGCATTACACCAGTTAGGTCAGTAATTCTCAGGGTCTGGTCCCTGGTCCAGCAGCATCAGCATCACCTATTAGAAATTCAGATTCTCAGTTCTTACTCTGGAATCACCAAGGTAGAAACTGAGGGTGTGGGACTAGTAAGCATTCTAGGTCTTTCTTGTAGATGCTAAAATTTAAAAACTACGGATCTATGTTATGTAATAGTAATGAAAACTCCAAATAAATACATCGAAAACATTTCCTTCCAGCTCCTGCCATTATACGTGTTCATTTTGATCATGTTTATTGTAGATCAGTTCTCTTTACTTACTGTCTTCCCTTTAGGACTCCGGCTGATGATGCATCTCCCTGTGAGAACGTGGCTAGTTACTGTAGCAGTTAAATGAAAATGTGGTAGAGACTGGATTTTAATGCTTTTTTTCTGAGAAGTGACAGGAATTGTTTCACTTTCCTGGCTAAAGGTGGTTACATTGCCTTTCCTAAATTTAATGTTTCAGGATGTGAATTTCATTTACATGCCCTTGATAAAGGTCAAAAATAATAACATCTCCCCCATCTTTCTCAGACCAGAAAAAGCCATGGGAGGAAATAGAGATCCCGGAGGCCAAGAGCACTGGAAGGCAGGAGCTCAGCATGGGAGGAAGCGCGGAGAGAGGCGAGCATTTCTAAAACAGAGCTTTCCATGCCATTATTTTAGCACAGGCTACTGGGCCTCAGAACGGGGCAGGAAATGCTGCTGCCTGGATCTGGAAGTTGTGGCAAATAGAAATATACTAGTTCATACGTTATTATTATCAGTGACTTTGATTTATATGCAGTCTAGTTACCTATAACCTTATTTTCTTTTGTTTGCCTTCAGGAGTGGGAATTAGCCATGCATAATTTTTTTTTTTTTTTTGTAGTTTTTGGCCAGGACTGGGTTTGAACCTACCACCTCTGACAAATGGGGCTGGTGCCCTACTCCTTTGACCCATAGGCACTGCTGGCATAAAAAGATTTTTATCTTTATATTATATGTGCAAGTTTTTATCCTGCTGGGCAAAATATATTCTAATTATCTTGAATTTAGTGATTGCTTATTTCTTAGTTTCCATACTATTTTGTAGTGCTGTTGTCGCTAGTGTCAGACAACTTGGCCTCTATAGATTTGGATGAGAATGATCAGGCGGCAGTGCACAGTTTCTAAAGCAAAGATAACTTCTACAATTGTTGACAAAGGAAAAAATGGTGACGTGTAAATTTCTTCAACTGGGAGCCAAGCACCTTAATTCTATTCCTTGGTGTATTTAAGCAGGCTACGTAATTGTGGGAGAAATCTATTCTATAAAAAAATAAAAAATTTATTCCAATAAAAAGAAATTTGGTTGAAATAACCTGTATGATTCTTTTTATGTACTCTAATACAATGCTGTTACATCATGTTTGCATTGCTATTGGATGGTCATTGATAGAAGTGGAAGCAAGATGGAGTTGACTGCTAGTAATCACCTTTTTTTTCCATCAATAATATATTGTGACCTGTGTTAATTTATCCTAAAATAACTTGGTTGACACACTGCTGACTTCAAACCAATATTTGTTGTTTTATAGATTGGCATTTTCCTGGTAAATATAAGGTTGAGTGAAACACAATGACCCTGGGAGGTTCATTTTCATATCTCTATGTTAAAGAAAGGCAAAGAAAGAGTTAGAAAAGTTAGCTATCTTGAAAAATTGGCACAGCTTGTGCATAGCAACATCAAGATTTGGTCTGGGCCAAGTTTTGGAATCTTTTTGAGTTTCAGTTTACTCATCTTTAAAACCAGGATTCTATGACAAATATTAATGTGCTTTTGAAACAGTTAGATGTCACATGCGTGGTGTCAGGGAAGCATCTGGTATGTATCAGGTTCCTAATATTAGCTCCTCTTGCTTCCTTCTCTTTATACAAGGCCTGTACTCCAATGCTTTGCATATAATAGATGCTTTAACATATAATTGCTGCTTGATTGATACTAGATTATCTTAATTGGCCATAGCCATATACTCGTTGTTATCTAAGAACACGCTGATTAAATTTTGGTGACATTCCTAATTACTTTAATTTCTGTTGACCATAGTGGTTAAGAACTTGACTGTTCGGAGTCCAGATCTGAATCTTGACTATGATGATGTGATCTTCACCAAGGTCATTGCGCCTCAGTTTTCTCATCTGTAGAATTAGTATAATAATAATGATGGCGATAGTGGTAATTTCCTCATAGATTTTTTTTTTTTTTTTGGTGAGGTTTGAAGAAGTTAAATCCTGTAAACATAGAATAATACTTGGCACAGAGTAAACATTTAAAAACTGTTAGCTTTTATCACTCTTCTGCATCCTACCAGGTACTCATGTTGCTCATGAAATGCCCTTCTCCCTTTATAGACACACACACACTGTAAGCAACTCAAATAATATTTATCCCAAGAGGGACTCCTAAAACTACTGTATCAATGTATGTAGGTTTTCAAAAGACTTTTTATAAATAGGCACCGTTTTTCCTTAAGCATAAGTGTGGAATCAGATGCCAAAACCCAATTAAATAATATGGAGGGTAAAACACCATCTGACACCATCAGCTGAGGGAGACTGAAGGCCAAGGTAGTGTTTCCAGCTCTCTACCCTGGTGCCCTTTTCCCCCTCTTAACAGGGTGAGTTAAGGTGGAGTGTCATCCTTAACTTTGAATTTTGCTGCTTTTGTCAGTTTGTGTCACAACCTTAACATTATTTAAATGTACTTTTTTGTATTTAATATTCATATTCAGGTGTTCAAGCCATAATTTCTGTTAGTAAAAGTGACATTTCTTAAAGTTCATTATTTTTTCCACATAGAAATCTCAGACATTAAAAAAAAAACAGACTTTAAATAATAGAACAGAAGTGTCTTCAGGCTAATAACCACCCCTATGATTTGTCATTTTAGTACTTGAGTACTTGGAAGAAATAAGTTTGATAACACCCGAGTCATTTAGCTTGGTGATTAGAAACCCAGCAGTCAGAGCCGACGTCTTCGGCAGCCCTTCACATTCAGTGGAGAGCTTATATAGACTCTGTTGCTTTGACTTTTTTGGCTTGACATTTTCAAGCCAAGATGCACTATATAAAATGTCCATTTTATTTGCCAAGGATTTCAAGTTATCACAGCAATGTATCTTGATGATAATCAAAAATGTGGCAACAATTATATAGCATCCATCTGTGGGGTTTAGGTAAAGTACTCAACTGAAATCCTCTAAGGAATTCACTTACAAAAAGAAAAATGGGTAATTCTTATTTCTTAGTGAGAGAGACTAGAAATGAGACTCGTTGGAATGTAGTAGGAGAAGAAATACAAGGAAACGTTGACCCATTATAAATGCAATGAGAAGGTCTTTCTGGTCAGATTTTATCATGTACATATATATCAATTTTGTCTCTTCCTTTTAATATGACATATATATTTAAAAAGTCCATCCAAAGAGTCCAGAGTATTTCACATATATTCAATGACATTGAATATAGAAGACTATTTCAGAAAGCCATGGAATATTTTAGTCATTAGAGTTTGACAAATGCCATTTATCATTAATGCTGTTGATTTACAATAATGTAAGGGAAAAGAAAAAAGAAAAAAAAGAAATAAATCATAAAGCTCTGCTGTTACATCGTACTAGAACTGTACCAAAATTGTCATCTTCAAATCCCCACTCTCTGTTTTAATAGCGTATTAATGCTTCTTTGTCTCTCATTCTCACCGAATGATTTGAGTCCCTTTTTTGGAGAAAAGACTGTATCACATTCACGTTATAAATTTGAGAATAGGGATCCATTGATTTTATACTTACATGTGCTAACACCATAATACCAATACAGTTATGAGAATTTTAATAAAGCTTAGCATCTTCTAAAAGTCTAAGTAAAAGGTAAACTATGCATTATGCATGTAAGTCATAAAAATAAAAGTTTTTTTGCCTTATTTAAGGATTTATTCCAAGTAGTTAAAAGAGCAAACTGATAGTGATTCACTATACAGTATATGAATTGTGAGAAATATCTAAAAACATCTGCGTATCAAACAAGCGATGGCTTTCATAAGTCTTATCCCAACTATATGGAAATTAATAAAAATAAATCGCTTATGAGAAAAAGTGAAAGATGCATTTAAAAAATAACTTTTAAAAATCTGTAGTCTTTGTTAGGATTTTAAAGGTATCAGTTATTTTGTGTTGCTATTTTCTGTGTTGGCTTCTTCCCCACATAAGAATCCACACATATGTTCCTGAAAACCTTCTTAGAAAAGGGAATTGTTGGGCGACACGCGTTTCAAAGAGAGCAAATGTGTTTGGGCTCCATGTTTGATTATGCCCTTGATGTAGATATAAGTTTTTACTTTGATTTTTAATAAAATTAATCTCTCCTCTTGCTAAGCGGAGTAGAAACAGATACAATTCCTTCCTGGGAAAAAATAGTTTGTAGTTCTCAGCAGAGGGAATGTAATTTCCTCAACTGCTTCCAAACACTTTAGGATTTCTTAGTGAGGCTCTTACTTTTTTCTAGACAGTAAGTAGGAATTATGAAGATCTATATTCCTTAACAGGAGTATTTTCTTAAAATTGTTTTAAATTTACCTAAAATATTCCCAATTTCTCCTGGTCCAGCTTACAGTTTGCATCTTCCTTGAATCTTTCTTTGGATCTGTTCCCTTTCACCTCCCGACCCAGAATCCTGAAGAAATTTCCCATCTACTTTTGCACAGAGTTGTGTGTTTAAAATATGCATAAACATATCTGTGAGTCATAAACTCACAAAGGCACATAAGAAAATATCGTTAGGCTGTCCATTTCTTCCACTAGCACTCTATTTATTTCCTATGATCTATCTATCTCTATAAGAAATCTTATAAAGTTGCAAGCATCCTTTTAATGATACGTGGCCTCTAGAAGTTGTTTTATATGTTCCTCAAAACTCCTTTAGCATATTCAATATGAATAAAGCATTGTATTTTTAAACATATGATTAACTGCATATACTATGCTAAAAGGGATATAGTTGCTATTAATGGGTGCCAGGTAAAAAAGGAGGGGAGCAGTGTAGTCTTGATCATTATACTGGTTTAACAATATTGGGTCACAGTTTAATTCTTGGAGTAGAATGTGAGTAACAAAAGAGATTTTTAATTAACATCCATTCACAGAATTTTGATCATATTATTTTGTGCAAGCTTAATTGTAAACTATTTAGGTTCTAATCCTCTAAGTATTTTCAATCACAGTGAACCTCCAAACTGTGAAACTCAGACAACTAAACTCTTTGAGACAGATTTATATGTTATCTTTCTCAAAGACAACTAGTGATGGTTAACCACATTAGTCATGGAGTCAGTCAAGTACATAATCGTATTACCCATATAAACCAGGAGGGAGCTAGTTTTAACACATTCTTTGAGGCAAAGAAATTAAATACCTTCTTTAAGCTGTAGTCTCTTGCAGGACGTGTTCAAGTGGCCCGTGAATGAAATGTCTTTATTAGCGTCCTATTCTCTTCAGAGGGCTTGTTTTTGAGCCAAGTTTTTAAACTTAACATGCCCCATTTTTTCAAATGTGGTTAGAATTTTTTCATTATAATTCATAGATATATTGTACCTATGGGTTCCACTGGAGAACAACAAAGATGATTAAGGGGATTAAAAAATTATTTTCTTACAAAATTTCATTGGCTGAACAATTTTTTGGTTTAGGTAATGCAACTGATAAACAATTACTTCATAGACTAGGTTTCTAGAAAATCTTAAAAACGTAAATATTTTTGTGATCTGTGTGAGCTGTTGAGATCTTGTGAGGTGCAATGATGTCCTATTCTAATTGAGTAGAACTTGAAATTAACACCCAATTCCTGGTAAGACATAGAAAAGGATTACGGGTTATTAAGCGTCTTCTAAGAATGACTTAGATGTATTAATTTCTTATGCCTTTGTTATAAAGATTACCTCATGCAAATTTAAATATTCTTGGCAGGCTTGGTGCCTGTAGCTCAAGTGGCTAGGGCGCCAGCCA
>NW_003852493.1:3433179-3442333 GCF_000181295.1 Otolemur garnettii | reverse complement strand
AGAGTTGGAGGTTGTTGTGAGCTGTGATGCCATAGCACTCTACCCAGGGTGACAGCTTGAGACTCTGTCGCAAATAAATAAATAAATATTCTTGGCATATTTGAGAATAATAGTTACAAAGATCTCTTAGAGAGAGCTCCTCCATGCTTCTCTTTTCCCCTTCATAATGTTAAGATGTGGTGAACAAAATAGGGGAATATGGGGGAGAAGAAGGGCACAGTTAGAATAGAACTAACTCCACAGAAAGGGGAAAAGGGAAGAGAAGATCACCATGTCTGTTGTTTTACTGTTCTCTGCTTCTCTTTCAACTACTTTTTCTAATAACTAGTATCTATCGTTTTCATACGTGTGGTTCTACAGATTTCTTCTATAAGATACTTTTATAAAATGTGTCTGGCTTGTTGGTTGTTCAAGGACTCAAGTAGAATTTAATAGTTGGATACAAATGTGGGTTTGGATGACTTTACTTGCATTAAACATCTAAGCAAGGTTAAATGACTAAGAGTTTGTGAAAGCTGATAAAAATTGATAATTGCATTTTATCAAGATTATCAGATACCAGACTCCGTAGGATGTTCTAGAGCAGCAGCACCCTATTATCCTCTGGACCAAAAGAACTAGATTCTAGATAGGAAGATTTGGTTACGTGAAGCTGTCAGGAGCAATTCAACATGTTAAACTATACATTGAGGGTATGCAGTTGAGGAGATTCTGATTCAAGTTGTGTCAAAGGATTTAATTACTGGATTAAATTGGAGTAATCGCTGTGAAAGAACGAAACTTTACAAAGAGGGCAGTTATTTAATAATGAATTTATTTTTCAAGTTTTCAAAATACTGTGTAACTATCTTCCCTTCTTGTTAAAATAGAACATAGTTTCTTTAGTGATAATCTTACCTAGAAGGATGATTTTACTTTATGATAAACTGAAAGACGCATTTACCCTTATTATTAGCAAAGATATATGGTAGCAGGACGGCATGTCAGAGCCTGTCTAGATTAAAAATGACAACAACAAACCTACTACCCTGTAATTGTGAAATAGAATTTTATTTTCATTGTACTTACTCGTATAATGATTACTTTAACCACTTGGCAATTAGTCTTATGTGATATAGCTGACACTTATGCACCTTTACCATGATTTGGCTTCACCATCTTTTATTACTTTTCATGTTAAAATGTTTATTTAATTTACCTTAAATTTTCCGAAGACTATTAACTTCTTTCCTTGGGTTCACCACCCTTAGTTGTTGGGTGTCTGGTAGTTATGATACAAAAACTATGTTAAGTGTTACCTATTTACGAAAACAAAATCAGAGATAAGTTCCTATGATCTATTTATAAAATGAATACACTGTCTAGTAAATGAATTGGTTCTTTAAACATGGTTACTGAGACCCTAATACATAAGAAGGATTATTCTAAATATTACTGATAAGAAAAGGAAGACTAAAAAAGTGCAATCAAAAGAGACAGAAAAATGGCTATTCAAAGAAGTAGTAGATTTTGGGTACCGCACATGACTGGTACAAATATCAGGGTACTCAACACTTAGGTATGTAAGAATGATGTGTTTCAGACCATCTTTCTTATGACTTTGCAATCCCATGCTGCTATGTAATTTTATTTTAGTCAATTATTGTGTCTCCTTTTTTTCTGCCAAAGTCGTGGGAATTGGGGAGGAGGGCCACTGTATAGTGTCCACAGCTGGCTGACTAACCTGTGTTCACTAGTTGGTGGTCCTTTGAAATCCAAAAGGTCTATGTTTTGATATTACCTAATTGTTAGAAGGATCTTTGATAGGTTTAAGAACACTGGTTCCCCTAGCCAGGCACCCTTTGTAGCCTGCTAATGCACCTATCTACCTATCTGACACAGAGTAGGAATTACTAGCCCAGATCCTAGTAAGCTTGGGACCAGATGATTTTCCCACCCTTCCCACACCAAGAACCTAGTATACCCTTTCTTTCTTTCCTGGGCCTCTCCTGCCCCTCCCTTCTTCTTGCTTCCTCTCCCCTCTTTCCCTCCTGTCTTCCTCCATGACACCTATTTTCATCCTCTCAGAGAGCAGGAAGAGGTCTTGATTTTCTGTTTCCTAGACTCAGTGGAAAAACAAAGAGGAAGTACAAAGAATACTATCTCAATAAATTATATTGACTCTAAATATATGGTCATATAGCAGAGAAATAGTTATTCATCTGGTTTATATTCTCTTAGAGTATTCCAAACTTTAGTGAGGACATTTGAGAAAAAAATTAGCATTTCTATTTTTATTTTGCATAACATTCTTTAAATTCTCCATTTCTTACATGTATTATATATGCATGTCACATTAGTCAGTATAGTAATACTTACAATAGTAAGCATAAGTGTAAAAATGTATAGATAAATAACTGTGTGGAGAATAAAAGCTTAAAGCTTTTTATCAAGAAGATACTAATGAATGACTTTTTATCAATAGGGTATATGATTAAAATGTGAAGACAAGTAATCTAAGACTCTAACATAGTTCATTTTAACACATTTTAACAATTATATGAGCACTCAACATGTATAAAACAAGTATTCCAGGGATCATAAATATTGTGCATATTAGCTGAGATCCCACCAAATACCCTCTCTTTCCCCTCCAATCACCCTCCCTCTTCCCCATCCCTCCTCACCTCTTCCCATTGCTAGATTATTTTTTATGTTTTATTGTTCATGTGAGTATGTAATTGTTCATATATTGGTTTCATATTAGTACTGAGTACATTGGAGTCATTTTTTCCATTCTTGAGATACTTTACTATCTTCATCCAGGTAAACATAAAAGATGTAAAGTCTCCATCATTTCTTATGATTGAACAGTGTTCCTTGGTATATGTATACCACAATTTGTTAATCCATTCATGGGTTTATGGGCATTTGAGTTGCTTCCATGACTTGGTGATTATAATTGAACAACAATAAATTTAAGAAATTTTCACTAAAATTTCATTGGTATAAACAACAAAGTAAACATTTTAATACAGATAAGATCATTTGGCATTTGTAATACTACTTCCACCATTGCATGGTCTACTTTACTTGTGTCAATGTTAGACATACTCCTTATTGTCCATAAAAATACAAGGGTAAAAAAATTAGTTTCCCATTAGCTCTTCTTCAAGTAAGGGAAAATAGTTTATTAGGTTTAAAGCTGGTAATCACCTATGTTTTCTTTGGAGACAGAGTTTCATTCTGTTGCTCCTGGATAGTGTGCCATGGCATCAACCTCCCTCACAGCAACCTCAAACTCCTGGGCTCAAGTGATATTCCTGCTTTGGCCTCTGAGTAGCTGGGACTACCACGATGCCTGGCTAATTTTTCTATTTTTAGTAGAGACGGGCTCTCACTCTGCTCAGGCTCATTTCAAACTCCTGAGCTCAAGTGATTCTCTTGCCTCAGCCTCCCAGAGTGCTAGGATTCTAGGCATGAACCACCACACCCAGCCAATCACCCCATTTTTAAGTAATGTTTACCTAATTTAACTACACAATATGCCAACCCACAGATCACAAACTAGATATAAACTAGAAGATTTACTGACTATTAAATATTTGGTCGTTCCAGTATTTATACATGATTTATGTGAAAAATTATAAATCACATTTTGGGCTTTATGTTATCTCTGCGTTAGAAGCAGAACATGGGCAAATTCAGAGAGGTGGCCCTCGCGTTTGTTTCCCTACATTTTTATGTACTGCTCCATACTTTCAGTATTCATCACATTTCTGCATCAAGTTTTTTTTTAAGAAGAAATATTTATAAGTTCATGGTGGTTTGTTTAAACTCATTGCACTTTTGTAAATTTCAAGTGACAAGTATGTTCTGCCATTAGAAGAGTTTTTGAAGTCATTCATACAAATATGCCAGCACATGCAAAAACCACACATTCTTTGTTAAACTAAACAGTCCTAAGCATTGTGTGGACTCCTGGCATAGTATGGCTAAATATTCAGACACATGCCTATACAGTACTCTGTGTTCTGCCAAATGGAAGGAAAACAAAAGAAAGAAAATCATATAAATATACTGGTAAACATTGACTTTGTAAGATACAGCATAAGCTGCTCTGGAAAAAAAAATTGTAGAGCATGATTCAAAGAATATATTTAAATTCTTTTCCTTAGGAAAATGTATCTAATTTGTTTTTCATGAAAACATGTATTTAGCAGTGGGGAGTTTTCCATTGGCTGAGATATTTTGGCATATTTATGGTGAAAAGGTGATTGGAATAATGTTTGCATTCATTTTGCATTGAAATTTGAAATAAGTATAAGATATACACTTTATAACATAAAATCATTGCCAGTCAGGATATACTTACTCCCTTCATGAAAGCATAATTCAGTATATGAAAATTCATTGTGACTAACCCATAAATATAAGGGAATTATTCATATTACCAAAGGATCCTTCCTTTACCAAACATTTATCACAGGATATCTTTAAATATATAGTTTCCTTTTAGGACATTTGAAAGTACTATAATTAAAATTTTTGATGTTCAAGGAATATCTAAGAAGCATATCTGTAATGGAAGTCATGAGTCATGATAGATGATTTTAGAAGTCTTTGATGATCTTGATTTATGCTAAAATGATTGATCATTATCAGTCAAAGAAGAAACTGAAAGTCTAATGGCCAGGCCAAGGTAATGCTTCCTCAAATAAGATCTCTACTCATGAAAGAGTACATAAGAATTCCTCCCCCCCTACCACCCCGCACTCACATGATGACTTTCTAAACTGACATTCTATTGTGGCTATACTTAGTTATTCTAGGATAGGTGCCAACTTATTAAAAAGCCATCTTTATTTCTATAAAAATTAATGTTTTGATCGCCTTTCTCTCTAAATTCTCCCAATTAAATCTCTTTCTTCCACCTAGACTAATCAGACTTCCTCTAGATCTTCTTATAAGCCCTGCCATATCCCTGCAGGTACAATGAAAGGAATGGATCATATTGACACAGAACTTGAATGGGCTGTGGCAGGCTCACTTCTCTCTCATTGGCTCTGGTAAGAGCTAGCAGTAAAGACCACTTATTAATTTTTATTCATTATTTTGTTCCATGTGCAAACCACCATCTAAGCCATCCCAGTTTTTATTCACTTTCTGTCATAGGATCTAAGCCTTTCTTTATCTTATCACCAGTGTTCATCTTTCAGGAAACAAATCGAGTAATACAACTCGCTCTATGTTTTCTGTGTTTAAAAATCTCTCCTGGTGTTTCATTCATCATGAAATTTTCCACCTGCAGAGAACTGACCCAAATGACTGGCCAAACTAAGTGAATAGTTCAAGCAGTCTCAGAATAGAATTCTTGGAGTCTATTAAATGCATTACATGGTTTTATATCAACTCCCCAAAGAATAGGGGAAACCCCCCCAGCCAATAGACTTTCAATTTAGGCCCAAGATACAGAAGAAAAATGGTCACTTAAAACACTGACCTCTCCCTTTTCAAATGCCTACTATTATGTCCGTCCCCGTCCCCTTTTATGCACAGACACAGTTTAAAGGTCTTGATTTGGTTCATCCAATGCATCCCAGGTAGTAATGTTTCCCTTTAGCTAAATTTTCTCTCTATGTTACTTTTTTGTAACATAGGTTACAAAATATATAAGGATATAAGGTTTGTTTTATTTTCTCATTCCAGGATTTTGTTTCCAATCCCTCTTTACATAATTATACCCATAATTCCTCTGCTTGAGAAAGTATTAACATATTCTATACATTTTCTTTGTCAGTCCAGCTAGCAGTTTCCCACAGCGTACATCTGGCGCCATTCTGAGTGAGGCTGTAAGGCAGGGTAGGCCAGGCTTAAACAGAATCACCTTTAAACAGTGGATATTTAGCAATTCATAATGCTGTTGCTTGGAGAATAAATTCACGTTCACTTGTAATTATGCTGCTCCCAACCTACGATTTCCCTTCACCCATTTATTCCGTAGCTGGTCAGAAAGTCTTCCCATTTCCTGATCATGCTGCCGCTAGACCCTTTTAGCTTTTGCACATGTTAGTCCTTACATTTGAAGTTCTTCTCTTTTTTTTTTAATTTTTTTTTTCACCAGGAAAATTTCTATGCTTATTTTGGAGCTCAAATGTCATCTCTTTAGTGAAGTCTTCAAAATCTCTCTTGGGCAGAACCGTGCTTTCTCCTCCGTGCTCTGGTATTTAGTGTATATTTTTGTCACAGACCTTTTTCTGTATCCCTGGAGCCTAACCCCATCCCTGTCATGTAGTAAGAACTCAATAAATGTTTTGGGGATAAAACAGTAAGAATGCTGGAGGAGTAGTATGATGTTTCCTTTTCTGTGGCTTAACGGGTTAAGCCATTTGTGCTTAACGTACAGAAACATATGAGGAAATTACATAAAAGTTTGACAAAATTCCTGAACTCCCCAAAGATGACAAGGTTTTCCTTTATTTTTTTTTACTTGCGAACTTAGGTCATAGCTTCTTAGATTTAATTTGTAAATTCATGTTAATAGCCATGGCAAAGGATTACAGAAAAACATAAGGCTCTGGCTATACTACAGTCAGCGTAAAATAAGCCATGAGGAAGAAATTTTGAATACTTTGTTCATCATTTGCTGTCTGCCTAAGGGAAGATTATCTATTGAAGAAAGTTCTCTCACCTTCGGAGAAAGACTAGGAAGCACGCAATGACACCGAGTCTATAATTTAGAGAACTTTATCTGCTAAAATTATTTTAGTTGTCCAGCTATCAAGAAAAATCCAGAAAAAGATGTAAGCTATTGCAGCAAGTGAACTAGCTCATATTCTCACTTGCACTGACAGGCTACAAACTTCAAACTTCACCTCTAACATTTCAACCAATATATTAGGTGCTCCTGAGCCAATTTCACTGCCTAGGTAGTTCTTGCCTTGAGTTACACACAGGTTGGGAACTTGTCTCATTAATATTTCACACAGGTGTACTATGTGAAGTGTAGATCTTAAGCTTGCTGGTATTTAGTATTTGCAGACGTGTAAAATGCACGTTTTCAAGGAACTGGGCACGTGTTTTTTCTTCGTCTGCCTTCAGACATCGCCTTCTACCTTATTGGGTGGGGGGATTCTATTATCTGTGGAAGAAACATTGAGAAATTTTCAAAGGGAACCAATGACTTTTAAAGGAAAAATTATTACCCTATTGAAATTCTATATTGGAATTTATGTCTAATAAAATAAATTAGAAACTACTTGAATTAGAATTTCAGGAAATCTTTCCCTGTTTAGGAGATTTTTTTTTTTTTTTAAATCTTGAGGACTGCTCAACTATTTCAGCCAGAAAGTATTCATGATGGACTGAGTCCATTTGTACCTAATTTGCTTAAGTTATCACGGCTAAAGAAGATTCCCGTATGAAGGAGACACTCAAACCAGCCTCAATTTGTCCTTATAGTTCTGATGGTTATTTCTTAGTTTGTTAGATACTAAAATAAATTTCTCTAAGTATTATGTTTGAATAGGCAGCCCTCAATCTGTATTTTCTGGATAAGTCAGTAGGGAATATATTGTTCAATTAGTCTTTTCATGACAGAAATCTTTTTTTTTTTTTCAGGTGGTCTGTGCAACGCTTTTGCTCTCGTGTCAGGTGCCAAAATATTTCAAAAAGGAAGCTTACTTCTGCCATGTGCAGTTCTGATGTGTGATTTCTTTGGATGTCATTTTGCATTGCATGTGAGACAGCTATTTTTTATTTCTTGATGTCTGTTGCACCCAAAGGAAATCTGTATTTTGCTTTCTGTAAGAAAAGAGCAACTGGGTGGCATCGGAAAAACTTCCACCCACTAACATGGAAAAATATTCAATCTGTCCCATTACACTGAAGTGGGAGACTTTAAAGGGCAACATACCCAGCTACGGAAGATATATTTCCATCTGTGATCAATAGCATGTGAAGAACAGCTCCTCTCTGAGCTCTATCCAGAGCAAAATTAGGTTGGTGGTACCTGGACCGTGGATACTCTACAAGTTTCTAAGGTTGAGCAGCCATGAGGAGCCAGACCTGATTCCAAGGGGGAAACCAGTGTCTCTTTGTGGTCCACGGAATATGACTTTTCACTATTCTCCAGAGCTAGAGGACCACATTTAGAGGCTGTTATCTTCTACACAGACTACATCATAAGCAAGAGATAAATAGGTCCCCAAAAGCATTAGAATAAGGCTGACAAATGTTTTCTCGTTCCCTTCTGCTCTTCCATTCTTTTTTGCAGAGAAATGATTTGGTTTTCTTCTAGGTTTGGGGAGCTGAATGTGTTTTCCCTAAAAGAGCATCTAGTTCACTTAATCGAGCAGTTTGTTTTATCCTGAACCAAGTACTCAAGGCACATCCCCCTATTTATTCTTTCCCACACATTTAAGGATATATAAACAATTAAAATGCAGTGAAAGTGGAATAATGAGGGATCTTTGTAAAGCTGTCTGTGATCTTCCACTTTTTAATAATAAAGTCTTTATAAATTCTGGTCTCTATTTAATAACCTTCCTTTGTTTCTTCCTTCCTACCTTCACTCCCTCTCTTTATTTCTTTTTTCATGATGAAAGGAACAGAGTAAGTCATAGAAGATATTTACTCATTTGAACATAATTTCTTTCTATTGTGCATAAATTAATCAGGTCAGATCTTAGTTGGTGCATATAATTTCATCTAAATTTCTTAACTTGGTCTAGAAAAATGCAAAGCAAATCAAAAAAGAAAAGGCATAAAAAAGAAAAAAAGCCTTTTTGGCCCTTCTGATTATCTCTGTTTGTTGAGCTAATTTTGCATTCTTGAGGACAGATTTTTCCTTCCTGGGGTTGCTGGCTTTGGAGATGGATGACAATGCAATTTCCAAACAACTGAACTAATTGTTCTTAAAAGACATTATAATTTCTTCCTCAAGAAATGAGAATTTGTGCTTGGTTACTGGTATTTGTTTTGGAATAACCTTAACTAATTCTCTTGAAGGTTTGCTTTTTTGGGGGGAGGCACTGACAGACTAGGCATCCTCAAACTAGATCAGGCATCTTCAAATTATAGCCCATGGGCCACATGCGGCTCACCAAGGACATTTATCCGGCCCACCGGCTGTTTTTGCTGCCGCTGCCTGTCCTGCTCAGCAGCCGACTCGTCC
>NW_003852493.1:3406831-3433159 GCF_000181295.1 Otolemur garnettii | reverse complement strand
GTGAGTAAATAAATGATTGCTGTAACTTTAAGCCAGCGTGTTTTATGGTGATTTTCTATGCAGCACTAGATCAGGTGTCCTCAAACTATAGCCTGTGGGCTACATGCAGCCCGCCTAGGACGTTTATCCAGCCCACCAGGTGTTTTTGCTGCCACTGCCTGTCCTGCTCAGCAGCCGACTCGTCCCGGGGCCCGCAGTCCAGCCCTCCAACGGTCTGAGGGACAGTGAACCGGCCCTCTGTTTAAAAAGTTTGAGGACCCCTGGACTATATGTAGACAATAACACATTGGGAAAAGGTGGAGAACCACTGTAGCAGGTAGAACAAGAAGGTACGGATAAGTTGAGGACAATGTTTGAAGCCAGGAAGTACAGAGAACCCAGGGCTCTAAACTGAGCTGTGTTGAGGACAAACAACATAGTATAATTGAAAGAGCATTAAACAAAGAATGAAGGGCAAGTTCTAATCCTAACCCTACCACTAATTAGCTGTGACCTTAGACAAAGAGGTGCATTTGAGTCAAATAAAACATTCCTTTTAGTAAAGCATGGAATGTACTAGTGGTTGAGAGAGACTGAAATTCTGAGTCCAGAATAATAAACTGTCTTCTTATTAAATATCAGAAATTTATCAGCCCATAACATTTCTAGTTAGCTTTTCTGTTTTTTCAGAAGTGCACTGGAACAAACATATTAACTTATTTTTTAAATCACAGACATGCTTTAATTTCAAAAAATAAAACAGTTCCTTAATTCTCAAATGACATTTACTTGAGCAAACAAAACCTACTACATAACTTCTTCAGATAGGAATCTCATAGAGTATATATATTTTTTAAAAAGTTGATTTATACACATTTCACAGAACATATTTATTGGAAAAAACGTGGGACCCACCTGTATTTACCAAGCAAAATAGCTCCTTTTTCTGGTAGAGTTGCCAATTGTGAGGCTGCAAATGCAAGCATTGTTCTGTCAGGAGACAGAAGGGTGGACTGAATGACCTTCAACCCATCTTTTCCAAATTTATTTCTATTTATGGTTCTGCCAGAAGATGTCTGCAAGAACTTTCAACTATTTCTCTCCTTCATGTCTGAAATGTACTCCCTGCACGTTTCTGCTTGATAATTACAGCAAAGGTGTTTTTCCTCTTTGCCCTGTGAGAATGTCAATAGTCTATCTAGTCGGAATGATGTTAATATTTGGGGACATTTTTCTTGTTCCTCTATGAGTCAGGGATTAGTCAGATGAGATTAATCAATGTGTTGATTATTCAGGCCCCTTAACCTCTCTTCTTTTTCCTCACCTTTTGGTTATTTTATTACTCATTAACAAGCTTATCAAAAGAGGGGCAGGAAGAGGAGGTGAATTCAGTGGATCTTCTACCATTTCCCAGCACCGGTTAAAAGTTTGAAGTGTTGGAATGAGGGAAGTTGGGAAGAGAGGGGAAAAAAATTATTAACTGACATGAGACTTTTTTTTAGAATTTTCATATTCTCAAGGGCAAAAGAAATATAAATGCCGTTACCTTTACTTTTCTTTATTTTTTGAGACAGAATCGCACTCTGTCACCCTGGATAGAGTGCCCTGCTGTCATAGTTCACAACACCCTAAACTGGGCCCAAGCAACCCTCCTGCTTCAGCCTCCCAAGTAGCTGGGACACCATGACATCTGGCTAATTTTTCTATTTTTAGTAAAGAACTCAGTCTTGCTCAGGCTGGTTTCAAACTCCAAAACTCAAGGGATTGTTCCACCTCAGCCTCCCAGAGTGCTAGGATTACAGGCACAGGCCATTGGACCTGTCCTACCTTTAACAAATAATGTTTTATAAGAAGAGTATACATTCACTTACTTATCAAAGCCGAATCATATAATACTCCACATAAAACAGAGCACAAAGCCAAGAAATTTCTAAGTGCACCTATCTAAATATCTGCTGTTCAGTGAGTAACTCCCACATGAGTAGTAATGGAAATATTAAAACTTCTGTTCTGCTTAGATTTCCTTTCCTTTACAGAATATCTGGGAGAGTAGGGTTGTTCTATATTTGCTCCTTCGTTACATATAATCTACAGTAACCTTCTGCCTAGGCCTGATTTTACAATGATAACCCCCCAGTGAGAACTGCTGCTTGCTCTGCTGCTCACCATCTCCTATGGTTTAGGAAAAATGGGCCTGCCTTTGGAAGACCCTGTTGCCAATATTCAACCTTAAATGTAAGAATAAGGATGCTATTCTCGATACTATTCTGTCCCGACCATGGTATAGGTGCTGCTCCTAATTCCTCAAGGCACAAATGAGCCTGAATTGTGACGTTTAACCAATCATTCCTTAGACTTGAGGGTAACAGAATGTATCTTTAAGGGTACCCATACTGGGAGATGTCAAGCTAGACTTCAGTACTAGGCATGGCTCCTTAAGATGTGTGTTCTTTGTAAAGATGAGTGTCTCTTTGGTTATCAGTTGAGAAAGACTTCTGTACATCCATTCGCTGAGGACAGATAGCCTCTGCCTATGTTTGAAGGCTTCATCATGGAAGAATTCTTTCCTGCTCCCACTTCAAGACCCAGCACCGTTTCTGACCCCAAATCATTTCTATTTGAGAATTATCCATTCACTACCCACCCTTTATCCATAGAAATTGTCTTTGATTTTAGTCTCCAACAGTGTACTCACATTAAAATGTATAATCTGATTTTAGTTTACTGCCCCAAATCTAAGTTGTTATGCTTGGTATAGAACCTCACTGGGCCATAAAATTAAGGGTAAAGTAATCATCATCAAATGTAGATTTGTCCTCTAGCTTTTTGGAGAATATAGGATCTCCACAAGTTAGAGGATTTATAGCTTTCAGAGTTTTAATTCCAAATCTCCTAATGTCATTTGCTTTAACAAGAAGTGCATATGGGGGTGAGTACACACATAACAAGCAATGAACTTCAGAGTTATTGCTGTGCAAATTATTATCCCAGATATTTCTCTGAAGGACACGTGGACCTAGACATACATTGTTCCCACCAAAAAAAATCCATTATCCCATATAATCAGGCAGAGGAAGTTACTTTTGTGGAGAATAGCAAGCTTCATAATTACAGAAGAAAAGCTCCTTTTGCATTTACATGTCTAGAAAATCCACTATGGTTGTTTTTAAAATCAAAGAGTGTAAATGCCCCCAAAGTGAGTTCAAATTTCCTCTTTCAAAGCTAAAACTATAGTGAACCTTTGAAAATGAAATTGTTTCTAGCTTCTCATATCTCTGTGCAAAATTCATTCATATTAGACCTCCCATTTGATCCTAAAATCCCATTACTAGGTATCTACCCTGAAGGAAAAAAAAATCATTTTACCGTAAGGACTTTTGCACTAGACTGTTTATCACAGTTCACTTTACAATTGCCCAAATGTGTAAACAACCTAAATGCCCACCAACTCAGGAATGGATTAACAAGCTGTGGTATATGTATCCCATGGAATACTATTCAGCCATTAAAAAAGATGGAGACTTTACATCTTTTGTATTAACCTGGATGGAGGTGACACACATTCTTCTTAGAAAGGATCACAAAACTGAAGAAGGAAGAATCCAATGTACTCAGTTGTAATATGAAGCCAGTAGACGATCTAATATGTCCCCATATAAGAGAAAAAATTCCATTCAAAGTGGGGTGCAGGGGAACAAGGGAGTGGGAGGAAGGAGGAGGGGGAGATGGTGGGTTATGGAATATGGCATACCTCTTGGGGGCAGGACACACTTATAAGAGGGACTTTACCTGACAAATGCAAACAGTGTAGCCTAATTCTTTGTTCCCTAAATGAAACTGAACCAAATAAAAAAAAAAATTGATGACAATTTAAGAAATTTGTTACTTCTTTTCTGGCAGTGATTTCCATAAAATAATTTCTCTCAAACACTATTCTATAAATAGGAGCTTACCCTTGAGATGAGGAGGGTAGACAGCCGTCTTTACTTTCCTCACATAGGTTATAAAGCAAGCATTCTCTTGTTTCAATCAAAATGCAAACACAAATTAAAAATACTTTGTTGTAACACCTTTGCTTTTGAGTTCTATATATTGTTTATTCCTATTTTGTTTTAACCTATTTATCTGTGTTGATAACACTTTGTCTCTTTCCTATTTCCTAGGCTGTCATAAGCAATACCATCTTGCTCAGCTTCTTTCTTGGATTGTATGGTATTCATTTCAGTTTATTTGTATCCCATTTTCCTTCTTGCTTCCCCAAATATAGTGTCTCCTCTTTCTATAATAGCATGTAGCAAGTCTATGTTTTGTCTGCTTCTACTGTGCCTTTTACAGTAGTGGCAGATAATGCCAGTCTGTCTTATTTGATTCTAATTAATATGCTTCCAGACTGTCTGTGGGTGACCTGACTTTTTAAGAAACCTGACTAATTGGAAGAACTATCATATATTATATACAGTTACATCATTCAATACCATAAGTGAAACATAAACTATCTTCACAAATCACTTAGTATCTAGGGTTATGGATTTAAAAAAGACTCGATTACATTTGAATTTTTCTCTTTTTATCTTCCAAATGCCCTAATTAAAAAAAAAATGAAGATTTTTGCAGATTTTCTATTTTGTTCGAATGAAGATTATGCTCAAAAAGGTGTCTAGATTTTGCAACAACCTTTAAAAAATTAAGTTTTCCCAGCATGCACCTTGGCCTGTGCTATGGATTCAATTGTGTCCTTGCAAGTTATTATATTGAAGTCCTCACCCCTAGTACCTCAGAACATGGCTCTATTTTGAAATAGGGTAATGCATATTTAATTATTTAATAATTAAGATGAAGTCATACAGGGGTAGAGTATCTAGTATCACTGTTATACTTGTAAAAAGGTGATATTTGGACACAGAAACAAACATAGGAAGGACATTATGGGAAGGCAAAGACAGAGACTGAGTAATATTTCTACAAGCCAAAAGCAGGAGATGGCCAGCAAACTATAAGAGATTGGGAATAGATTCTTTCTCACAGTCATCAGAAGGCACCAACCTTGCCGACACTTTGATCTTGGCTTTCTAGAATCCAGAATTATAATTTTTGTTGTTTAAGTAACTCAGTTTGAGATACTCTATTAAGGCAGCATGAAAGTATAGTTGTCTTTGGCTGCCCATAGACGGGATGGTATGTGTGACTAATAGACTCACTTATGTTAAAGGAATTACCCCATGATCCCCAGCAAGGTTTCTGAGCTTTATAAACTACTTTAATTCAGTTTATGCTCTGCTAACTATATGAGCTTTGCAAACAGGTATTTTATTTATTGGATTAAAGCATGATTTAAAGGCTATGTCTTATAAATAATCGTATGCATATTGGGTCAATGCATAAGAAACGTTTCATTGTCGGTTTGGATAAACTCTAACTTGGCTTCATCAGGAAAACACAGCACATGGCCAGGACTATAATAGAAGGGATTAGTGTAGGGAGGATGTAGCAAAATTTCTTGCAAGCTGAAAAGCTAAAAAAAAAAAAGTTGATGGGGAAGCCCAGACTCTTTTTATAGGAAGAAATATCATACCTGGGGCTGAAGAACCAAGGGATGATATAGTGTTACCAGAGCCTCAGAGTTAAGACGCCTCATGGCAGAGGCTGTGTAGGGAAGTTGGCCCTCTGGAGTGAGAGCCTCTCCAGTGAAGGCTGCTGCTGCTGCTGCTGGAGATCCAAGGAAAAGAGAGAAGGTGAGCTATACTCTGGTTTCTCCTTCCCTTTTACCCTCCTATCTCTTGTCTACCAATTCAGTAGAATTGGCTGTCAAATAGCTGACCGTTCACACTGGAAAATGTAGTTTGCAGTGAGAAACGCAGAAAATATGTATATTTTCTGCCCCCAAACCAAATAACTGGCATGGTTAACAAGGAGTTGTATTTAGATTTGGTGTCAGGAATTATCAGTTTTTCCAAAATGGGAGCCCAATTTTATTTAAGTGAAATTACATTGATTGAGTACTTCCCACACGCCAGGCACACTCTGGCGTTTTAATATTTGCATGTATTATCTCACTTACTCTATATAAGAAATCTACAGTGAAAACATTATTAAACATATTTAATACATAAGGAGATTAAAGTACAAAATATTTAAATAATTTACACATGATTGTATTTTTAGTGGCTGGTATAACTGGGCTATGAAACATGCTTTATTTGACTCCAAATCAAAGCCCTGCCAAACTCCCTCCTCCAGTATAGATTTTAGTTCCTTAGACTGTATTAGGTTTGGAAGGGAAGGCTAAAGTTTAGGAAAGATGCTTGCCCGTGGGATCACGGCAGCTTGCACAGGGAACAAAACAAATGGGCCAGAGAGTTGAAAGGCAAATTTGTGTAAGTTGGACAAATGTATGAATGGACAATAGCTTTTCTTTGAATTAATGAACTTTATTTTTTAGAGTCATTTTATATTCATAGCAAAATTGAGTGGAAGGACAGAGAGTCTCTGTCTACCCCTGTCACTACATGTGCTCAACATCTCCTACCATCATCATTTCCCAACACAGTGGCCGCTTGTTACACTCAATGAATTTCCATAGACACATCACTATCACCCAAAGTCTATACTTTGCCTTAGGTTAAGTCTACATCTTTCTGGGATGAGCTCTACTATGTATTTTAAATGCATTAAAATCTAAGAGCATATACTCTACAATTTCTATTCTTTTCATTTTTTTAAGTTCTGTTTTTTGACACAGAATGTGATCACTTTTGATGATTGTTCTATGCAAGTGTGAGAATTAGGGTATCATCTGTTGCTGGATAAAATAGTCTATAGATGTCAACTGTGCCTATTGCTGTTAAGTTCAACTATGTTCCACTTTTTTTCTATTCACTGGATATGTTCAAGAGGCATTGAAGTCCCTGACTAATTGGATTAGTCTACTTGAAGTGCCATCAGTTTTTGTCTCCCGTATTTTGACATCAGTGTTAGGCTCATACATATTAAGGATTGTATGTTTTCTTGGACAATTAATTGCTATATCACAGTGTAATGCCCCTCTTTGTCCCAGATAATTTTTCTTGCTCTGGAATCTCTGCCTAAAAGGAATGTAGTTAATCCTGCTTTCTTTTTTTATTAGCATACTGTATCTTTCTCCATGCCTTTCCTTTAAATCTACTTGTATCTTTGTATTTAAAATGAGTTTCTTACACACTATATGTAACTGGCACGGCATGACAATTTAGACTATTGACATTTAAGGTTTAGATTTGTTGCCCTTGTTCTTTGTTTCTGTTTTGTCTGCCATACTCGTTCTGTCTTTTTTGGTTTTAACTGAACATTTTATATGATTCCATTTTTCTCTCCTTTCTTAGCATATCAATTAGTTGTTTTTAAAGTTTTTGAGTGGTTGACCTAGAGTTGGCAAGATATTGATGTATATATAACTAATCTAAGTTTACTTTCAAATAACACTCTATGTCTCCTGTAGTACAAGTAGCTTACAGTAATAATAATGAAAAATTCCTAAGTCCTGCCTCCTTTCCCTTTTTCACTGCTGGCATTCGTTTCAGTTACACACAAATTTATACATATTATATATAAGCGTTTGTAATGGAATGTATTGGTGTTAATTATTATTTTGAGCAAGGCCATATCTATTAGATCAATAAGAAGTTATAAGATTCATACGAAAATAAAGTTTTTATTTTACCTTCACTTGTTTATTCTCTAATGGTTTTTCTTTCTTTCTTTATACCGATTTGAATTTCTGACATATTATTTTGCATCTCTCTGAAAAAATTTAAAAAATCTTTCTTACAAGGTGGGTCTACTGGCAACAGATTTTCTCAATTTCAGTTTAAGAAACTATTTCACCTATGGTGAATATTGCAAGGGTACATGTCTATTAAGCATAGAGTATAAATGTCTTAACACAATAATTAAGTGAGGGGAAGGCTGTGTCAACCAGTTGGAAGTAAAAATTCCAGATTGTATATAACATCAGCACATTGTACCCCATAAATGCATTAATGTATATGTGATTTATGTATTTATGATTTAATAAAAATAAAAATGGGAAAAAGAGAAACTATTTCCCCTTCACTTTTGAAGCATAATTTTAGAAAGTATAGAATTCTAAATTGGTGTTTTTATTTTTTCTTTCAACACTTTAAATATTGTATTCTACTTTCTCCTTATTTGTGTGACTGACTTCCTTCCTTCCTTCCTTCCTTCCTTCCTTCCTTCCTTCCTTCCCTCCCTTCTTCTCTCCCTCCCTCCCTCCCTCCTTTCTTTCTTTTTTCTTTCTTTCTTCTCTACCTTGTTTCTTGGTTCTCTCTCTCTTCTCTTACCCTCCCTCCCTTCTTTTTTTTCTTTTACAGAGTCTCACTCTGTCAGTTCTGTCTGTAGCCCTGGCTAGAATACAGTGAGGTCATTCTGATTCACCACAACCTCAAACTCCTGGGCTCAAGGTCCCTCTGTTTCAGCCACTTAAATAGTTGACACTATAGGCATACACCACTGTGCTTTGATAAATTTTCTCTTTTTTGTACAAGCAGGGGTCTTGCTCTTGCTTAGACTGTCCTTGACCTCCTAACCTCAAATGATCCTCCTGCCTCATCCTCCTAGATTGTTAGGATTACAGGCCTGAGCCACTGCACTCAGCCTTTGTTTACATGGTTTCTAAGAAGTCATATAATTCCAATTGTTGTACTTCTATGGATAAGGTGCTTTTTTCTTTTCTGGCCTCTTGCTAAGTATTTTTATCTTTGATTTTATTAAGTTTTAATAGTAAAATTTTAGGTTTAGTGTTCTCTTAGATTCCTGGATGTGTGGTCTGGTATCTGACATTAATTAGAGAAATTTTTCAGTCATTATTGCTTCAAATATTGCTTTCTGATATTGCCTTGATATGTACTTTACATCTTTAAAAATTGTCTCAAAGTTCTTGGATACTCTGTTCTTTTTTCTTTTTCTTTTCTTTCTTTCTTTCTTTTATTTTTTTTGAGACAGTCTCACTCAGTCACCCTCGGCAGAGTGCTGTGTGCTCAAACTCTTGGGCTCAGGTAATTGTCTTGCCTCAGCCTCCTGGATAGCTGCGACTACAGGCGCCCATCATAACATCCAGCTATTTTTACAGATGGGGGGCTCATTCTTGCACAGGCTGATCTCGAACTCCTGAGCTCAAGCAATCCATCTGCCTCAGCCTCCCAGACTGCTAAGATTACAGGCATAAGCCATAGTATCCAGCCTAATCTGCTTTTTTTTTCTTTTTTCACCTTATTTTCAGTTTTTTAAATTTCTATTATCATATACTCAAGCTCAGAGACTCTTTCCTCAACTGTGTCCAACATACTAATAAATACATCAAGGGCATTCAGTCTTCATTTTCAGAAAATTATTTTGATATCCAGCATATTTTTTTGATTCCTTCTTAGAATTTCCATCTCTCTACTTACCTTATCCACTTATTCTTGCATGTTGCTATAATGTATTTTCAATTTCTCATTATATTAACATAGTTTTAAAAAGTTCCTGCTCTGATAATTACAACATTTCTTCCACAGAGAAATGGGTATGGTTCGTATGCTTATTTAGTCTCTTTAAACGTCTTTTTGTATGCTTTGTAAATTTTGGTTGCAAAGTGGACACAGTATATCATATAAAAGGAGCTGCAGGAATAGGCCTTTCATGGTGTAGTGGGAGGTGTGGTGGGAGGAGAGCACTCTGGAGTGTAGGATCCAGTCTCCTACTTTTGGTGAGCTGATGATCTTGAATTGTGAAATTCCTCAGCATTTCCCATTTTTTTTTCTTTCCCTCTTTAGGTGAAACAGGATGACTAGGGAAGACAGAAGGTATTTCCCTTCCCTGGGTAGGTTAGACTCTAAAAGAGAAGGATTGGCTAGTATGTTGGTATGATGTAGCAGACCTTGATATCCACTAAAACAGGGTTTTCCTTTTCTGGTGGCTACTCTTATTTGGCTTCACAAATGGGGCATGAGTTTTTCTTTCTATTCTCTCTTTCTCTCAATCTCTATCTCTATTCTCTCTTTAAATTTATTTATTTTTATTTCAGATTAATATGATGGTACCAATGATTAGGCTACATCATTTGCATTTCTAAGATAAAGTTCAAATTGTAGTTGAGCCCTTCACCCAGGAGGTGTGCTGTCTACCCTTACACTGGGCACGTTAGGTGAGAGCTTCTTCCCAATGCCTCTTCCCCCCCTTTTTTCCCTCCTCCCCTCCTCCATTTGAATATACATGTTTTTCTCTCATGTAGGTGTGTAGTTCTTTATCTGTTGGCTTCATGTTAGTATTGAGTACATCTGATACTTGCTTTTCCATACTTATGATACTTTATGGAGAGAAATATGCTTCAACTCCATCCAAGTAATTTCAAAAGATGTAAACTATCTTTTTATGGCTGACAGTTTATTAATCCCTTGTGGTACTTGGGTTGAATCGAGGTCCCATATCACAAAATGCCAAAGCTGCAGGTGCTGGCGTGGATGTGGAGAGAAAGGAAAACTTTTATACTGCTGGTGGGATTGAAAACTAAGGCAGCCTTTTTCTCTTCTCCTTCTCCCCTTCCTGCTCCTTCTTCCCCCTCCTTCCCTCATTTTCACCTGCCTCAAGAACTGGTATGACATGAATGGGGCTCTTCTCCACTGCTTTTTCCACATGTAAGTACAATCAGGTCATGACTCTCTTTTACCTTCCTCTGCCATGACTCACTTTGGTAGTCAAACCAAGTAGGTAACTCAGAATTTGCTTTGTAGATTTAACACGCCTAACAAGTTGATGACAAAGACTGAACTTGAATAGGTAGTTGAAGGTCTTTTTTAAAATATTATTCCATTTAATTTTGTCACAAAGCTGTCCATTTGTAGAACCTTGAACTATTGTTAATAAGCTGAAATTTTAATTGTTATCAATCTTATATGTACAGTATTACCCAGAATCCTGGGGGAAGGTAATTGACATCCTGAGTCTAACATTGACTTTTTAACAGTAATAGTCTTTGTTAATTTTTCTGTTCAAAAATTCTCTTCCATAGCCCTACCCTGAATCTATTCCATCGAAGAAATCTTAAATGTTAGCATGCTAAACATAGCATATTAACCTTGCAATAAAAAAACATTTTTCAGATGCCCCTCTCTCTTTCTAGTTATTTCAACATCATTGTCATATCCAGTGCTTTTGTGACCATTTTACTATTTCCTATCTCTCAGCATCAAGTATAGTAGTTTCATTTCCAATTTTCTTCAACTTAAGCTGTGATTTTCTTTTTTTCAAACACTCTCAATATCTATTCTTCTACCTTTTCCATATTCCCTATCGAATTAGTACAATCACCTACCTTTATGGCCCTGTATCTGTTCTACTGAGGGCTAGAAGCATCAATTAGAGTACTCTGTGTCAATTTGTGTTCCTAAGTTTTGCTTTACTAACTTTGTATTTAAACTAGTCAAGTTGGATTTTTTTAATACTATGTTTACAGTATACATTTCAATTCTAAAACTATGGAAGGCACAGTCTGAATTTTCAAATTCTCTATTGAGACTTTTAAAAAAGTTTCTCATCTACAGCATAGACAGACATAAACAATTTTTTTTTTCTTTGAATGGGTAGACAGAATCTCCCCTCCCTAAGACCTTCTTTTACTAATGGTGCAGTCCCTTTGAGAGATCTCAGTAGTTAAGGAGTGTCACTTCTAATTTCATGCATTTTGTACTTCTGATGCTTCATAGTCTTTCTCTGAATACTTAATATATTATGAATTCCTCTTAGATGTAACCGACGTTGATAGTCCCATCTTCTCACTTAAGACCTAATGCAGAGTCAGACGTGGCATTATTACTATGGCTTTATTTTCTCCTATCTTTCTGTCTTGTGAGATTTTTCCCTTTTCTTTTAGGAGGTAAGTTATAAAATATGCTTGTCATATTTTGTCTAGCACTAATTTGTTTTTTACTTAGTTCACCTTGCTTACACTTTTCAACTGATTTTTATTACAATAGTGTGGTAGGCGTTTGCTCACCTTGTCCTTTGGGATAAGGAAAACTCACATTACTCTCATCCTGAGGTTATAAAGTGATGATTGTCCTCAGAAAGCCCACGTACTTACTCATATATTCTAAGATGAGATGTTTGTTTATCAATTTCGCCTTTAAAATTCATTAAATTAGTATCTTCTTCTATTCATGTAAAACAGCTAAAACATAGAAGAAACAGCTGCTTATTACTATGAGTCAGCTTTCTAAATTTCAAAAATAATCTTGAGATGATTTTTAGGGAATCACATTTAAGATATTAAGATTCTGGATGAATATTAATTTTATATCATTTTTTTATGGAGGCATGAGCTGGCCTCAAAGTATATATTAATAGGCATTGTTTCCAGATTTTATATTAAATATTCTAAGACGGGGAAGTATAAAATATTTTCTGCAATTTCTTTGTAACTCAGATAGCAAGCCTTTAGTATTTACATAACAAAGAAGGAACTTATTGAGAAGGGACACAATTAGAAACAATTCTGAAACACCATCCTGTACATAGGAAAACATCTTGCATTTGAGGAAATCTTTCCCCACTGTGAGTCTGGCCTTTGAGTCTGCCAGGTACCTCAGCAGTATCACTGGCCTGGGACGAACTTGTGTGATTGTGGCTCTCTGTATCCTGTCCTTTCAAATATAAGAGAGAGGAATTTATGTTGAAGAAGAGATTAAAATTATAAATATACACTAGCCCAGGTAATGGTTAATGATATTAGATTTTCCTAGTATTAACCCCAAATGTTTAGGAATAGCATTTTTTTCTTGGCTGATTAGTACTGGTACTTTCAAATCCAGGGAGTGTTTGGCAAGTTGATTGGCTTAAAGGGCTGAATATGTTGGCCTATGTTGCTTGTGGCTATAACTATAGTTAGCTTAGATGCTTTCCATGTGAGAAATCAAATATAAAATGTTTTAAATATGAGACGGACTACAACCTTTTCTGATTGGGATGTCCACCATTTTATAATACTCCGTATATGTAATTTTTAATATATAGAGTGCTAAAGAATTTGAAAATATGTACGGCATGGATGATCTAAGAATAAAAATTAGCAAAAATAATCAGAGAAATGGAAAACATTCAAAACCAATAAGTACAGGTAACATGACTAAAATAGATGAAAAAAATGAACCCCACAAACTTCCTAGCCTGATGGAGGGTAACGTTCATCAGAAAAAAAAGAATTAAAAAGTAAGATGACTTTAAAATTTTTTATTTAAAAATTTTCAAACCTACACAGACAAATTAGATGAATAATGCAATGAATACCATATATCTCACACCTAGATTTATCAACTGCTAAAAACTTGCTGAGTTTGCTTTATCTCTTTTATAAATAGACACACATTTATTTTTTGTCAAATCATACAAAAGTGGGTTTTGGCCAACACAACACCTTACCCCTAAAAAAACCTGAATATGCACCTGCTAAATGAGGGACATCTTCAGACAAATGCAGCACCATCGTTACACTCAAGAAGTCACGTTATTTATATAATACCATACAGTATGCAGTCCTTACTAAATACTGAATTTTTCCACTTTCCTAAAATGTTTCATATAGCTAGTTTCTTTTCCTCTTAATAGAGGAAACTTTAAATCAAGTTTCACATATTGTAATTAATTGCTGTATCTCTGTGGCGCCCTTAGGACCTGCCCCCCCTCCAGGCCACACTCTGCCCTTCATGACTTTGAATTGTTTAACGAGTCCAGGTCAGCTGTCCTGCAGGATGTCTCACATACCGAATTTTCTCTTTACTCAGGATCTAGTACAAACAAATTGAGCAAGAACGCCTTAGGCTTATTTGTTTGTTTGTACTCAAGATTTTTATTCTTTCATGTATAATTTTCTATTTTGAATATGTAGAACATTTGTATACTTAAAAAATAAAAACAATCTAAATTGCCTTCCAGTCATAGAAACAGAAAACTGATCTTTAGTTCTGCTCATCCTACAAGAAACAGCAGGATTTCGCATGTTCCTTCTGAGTGGCCTTTAGGATCAGGTTGGAAAATCTAAACTCAGGTAATAGAAGATACTATGAAGAGAAGTCATTTAATGCCTTTATTTGGGGACACAGGATCATTCCCTAACGTTACCCTTCTCTTTAACCTTAATTCACTCATGGCTGATTTGGAGTTAAATGACAAAAAGATAACACACAAAGTAGCATGAGAGAATTACATTTAAAAATCTTTCTAAAAGGAAGAGTAAGAGCAGTCATAGTCTACAATGGCATTCAAGAATCGAATGTAATGTTTTATCCAGACTACAGTGCATTATAATATAATTGAGATCCAAACTGGCCTAATAGAAGTAGCAGTTGGACTTACGTTGTGATTTTAAAAAATTGATTTGGTATTTTAAAATTATGAAATTTTTCCATTAAAATACATAATTCTAGCCCTCTTGGAAAATCAAACAACCTCTAATCTGTCTGATCTGGGCTCTATAAAATTTTGAAAAGGATATTCAAAAGGATATTCAAAATTTTGAAAAGGATATTCAGTTGCTAACTGGTGCTGCTTCATTTCGATGGGTAAATCATGTTCATCTAGTTTGCTCATTTGAATTAACTTTCTGGCCTGAGTTGGCATTTGAGTTTGGAATTCCTGATAAAATCAATGATAGCTTTCTTTGTTACAATTTTCATAAGTATAATAAAGAAAGTTAGTTTCATATCAACACAGATACTTGACAATTCTGTAGAATGTTAAAGCATTGTCCTATAGTGAAATCTAGAACACATAGGAGGCACTTCTAAGAAGCACCCTCTAAGGGGCTCTAAGACTGAGTTGATCTGCCTTCAAATTTAAGGATTTCTATCTGCTTATTTCTAAAACAATATCAGTTAATTCCTGTTAAATATCAGACTTAGTAACTAGATGACAATAGGAAGGGAAGATGGAAAGGACTTGAAGACCAATGAACACATTTATTAATCTAATTTGGAGGCTTCAACTTGATCGCTCAAGTTTGGTTTAGAAAGGGGTGCTCCCTGAGCACAAGAATTGCATATGGGCTACCTTATCCTTTGGTAATATTTAGTTGGCTTAAATAATGAACTCTTTCACAATAATTTAGTAGCTAAATGTGCAGCAAGAATGTAAGGATTATCTTAGTGGTCCACTTTTGAGGTCTAACAACATCAACTAAATCTTATATTTCTTATTATATTGCATACCAAATTGATATTTTTTGGTGAACTGACACCATAGGTAATTCATGATGGTGTACATCTATAACAATTTTGTCGAAATTTCTTTCATATGTCATGTATAAATACTGAAAAATCACCTGTGCCTATTATCAAAATAATATGAATGCTTTATCTGATTGAACTGCAATGCAGTGGTCGCTTTTTACTCACTTAAACAATGAGATCAATTGGAGTTTCATAAAAGATTGGTGTCTATGGAAAGAATAAGGGAGCACTGACAGTTTATATAGATCAAAAGAAAGCTGTCTCTGAAGAAAACAGGCAATTCTTGCAATAGATTTGAATCCTAGGAAGCAAGCTTTCTCTGTTGGACATTTGTGGCCTTTAAGGCCATTTTGTTTAATCTCTTTCCTACACTTGTAAACGCAACCAAAAAGAAAAATCCCTGTGTGATGAAATTTACCTTTTATTATTTGCTTTTGAGAACCGGGACTCAATTCCCAGGGCAGGAAGTTAATGTTGGTTAATAAGAACTATGTTGAATGGCTTTTGTAGATTTTTACCACCTCGGGTGCTAGTTAAGTAAGAAAAAACCAAAGAGTTTTCCAATGACTTTAGATCTTTTTATAAGACCTGCTGAATAATGATTAGAGCTCTATGTCTAACTATTGTAGTCAACCAGACTTCCCACTGGGGAGTGAATTTTTATCATTTTACCAAACCTTCAGAGTTTACCTAGCAGATTCCTGATGGTCTGAGTACAAAGTCTGTTCAATTGCTCTTTTCTCACAGCTAAAGCTTGAGTTTGGGAGAGTCTCAGGTACTAGGGATTACTAATTTAGATATATTTTACTGTGAGGAGAATTATCATGTGTTTAAGGGAATGATAGATGTACTGGTAGTAAAATGGGAGAGATACTTAGGATGCCAGATCTTGATCATTTTTTCCCATGGACATTAGGAAATTTAGACTTTTGTGTTTACTGTGCTTTGTAAATTCGATGCATAAAGTGATATAACGGCTCTTAGCTCTCTATTTTTCAAATATTAATGTATAAATCCTGTAAATTCTTATTTCAATTTTTTTTTTAAAGTTTTTGGCCAGGACTGGGTTTGAACCCACCACTTCTGGCATATGGGGCTGGCGCCCTACTCCTTTGAGCCACAGGCACCACCCTCAATTATTTTTGTTTTTACCTTATTTTTGATATAGTGGCAGTACTTATCCACTGTTAAAGTAAGTCTGACAGAAAACATACACTCAGAAGAATCTCTCTTTCTTTTCTTTTTTCCCTTTTTCTTCTTTTGGTCTGAATTTCTTTTCTAGTCTGTCTTCTTTCCCAAGTCTTTGGGAAAACTTCCCTGACATGTCAACCTTCTCTGAAAATTTACAGCATTCGTTTATAATATTTACCACCTACACTACCATTTACATTGATATCTTGTTTTCAAATTATTTATTCACAGATTTTATTTTTTAAACATACTGTGAGATCCTGAAGGACAAGATCATATACTACCCTTTCCGTTATTTCTCACTATTCTGACTTAATAGATATCTGATCATGGGGTCAATTAATATTTTTGGTCATAATTACCTATAAAAATACATTTCGTCTTACACATAACCTTACTCTTTTCATATCTTAACATTTTATTTGCTGTAAATATTTCTCACTCTGCATGTAGTCACAATCTACATGTATGTCACAATTACAACAGGCAGCCTTGTGGAAAAGAATTATATAATGTAATAGACTTTCTACATTCTACATAGGTAACATGATAGTTTGATTTTTTGAGATCTATGACTTTCACTCTCAGAACAATGTTTTCCTGAAACCCATTCCAATAAAAGTCACTCTTCTCTCAATTTCTTGTTGTTTTGTTGGTCTGTTTTACCCACGGGCATTGCTTGTCATTCTACTCCTATAGTTCACTTCTTTTCCTACCATCTCTGTTTGAACTTCCAGGAAGCACTGGATATTGTTTTCTCCTGAATTTATATTTTAAATGTTGTGTTAATGCTCCACAGACTTTAACTCACAAACTCAGTATCCAGGAGCTAACATTAAAAAAAATTTTTTTTCTTAAAAATCAACCAAATTCTGACTCTGGGATTTCCCTCCTCCAAGGTTGTTTGGAAATTTAATCTGAATAATAATAAACACTGTCTCCCCAAAGTGTTGTAGGACTATCACCCATAAAACCAAGATATAGGGAAAGCACTTACTTGTTCACTTTGGTAACTTTAGAAAGAACCCTTTAAATCTAGAGGCTCTTCAACAATTTTGCCACCTTTGAGCCACAGGGATCCTATAAGCCTTGGGACTTCAATGGCTAAAACCCAATCTTCTATGTATTTGACACATGTCTGAATGGTTGCTGCTACTACAGAGATAACAAACATGTCCTCTTACCTGCCTTAGGGTAAGCCTTCAAAAGCCTTCTTCCTCTGAGCGTCCACTGTTGGACACTTGCTATTATCATGACTTTGACTGTGTTACACTAAATTCCTCAGACAAGAACACATAAAGTTGACTTCCCATTTATGATATGAAGAAGAGGTGAATCTTTAGGGAGAAAGATGCATACTACATATAAACTTTGCCAGAGTGCTTCTGCTTTTTGTCCCTCAAGATTTATCAGAATGTTGACCACAGGGACACAACTGATATGCCCCAGAAAGCAAACTCCATTTTGTAAAGAGCTTGAATTTAAGGGAGGTATGAAGAAAAGCACTCAAGGCAGCCAGCTAGTTTGAAAGGCCATAGCCCCTCTAATTTCCCAAAGGGACAACAGAATGATAATCTATTCTTACTCTCTCCATTGAGACTCAAATGGGGCATATACTTCTAGATTGCAAAAGAAGTACCTTTTCTAAGTTTAAATTTAAGTATTTTTTCTTACATTAAAGAACTAAAAAAAACCCAGTTCTTCCTTTTATATGGAACTAGAATAAAAACCCATATAACCAATTTGGTTCTTAAGAATAAAAATATATCTGGAAGTTATATTACAAGTCCTCAGTGATTAAAACAGCATGGTATTGGCACAAAAATAGAGATGAAACCAGTCTCTTATCACCATCTGATCTATCAACCAACAACACTAGATTGTTTATTACAGCTCAATTTATAATTGCCAGGACATGGACTCAACCCAAGGGCCTATCAACCCACGAATGGGTTAATAAACTGTGGCATATGTATACCATGGAATATTATCCTGCCATACAGAGATGGAGACTTTACATCTTTTATACTAACCTGGATAGAATTGGTGAACATTCCCTTTAGTTAAGCCTCACAAGAATGGAAGAGCAAGTATACCATGTATTTAATCCTAATGTGAAGCCAGTAACAAACTAATACAGGCTCACAAAAAAAGAAAATCTCAATTAAATTCAAGTTGGAGAGAGGGAGATTGGTGTTCTCTTACCTAATGGGCATAGGGTGAGGGTATATGGCACACCTCCTGGATGTGTGGTACAACTACAACAGAGACCTTACCTAACAAATGCAAGCATTGTAACCCTCATATTAATTTGAAATTTAATAAATAAATGAATTTAATTACTTCTTAAATATCATCCTGATGGAACAAAACTGTTTTAACTCTGCTTCCAACACATAATAGTATCACTAAGAACTCATGAATAAATGACATAAACACAGTCTTTGAAACAGCCTCTATTAGTAGGTAAAAGAATTTTGTGCTAGAGTTATACATAAGCACAAAATAAAAATGAATTTAACTTGGTTTTTATTCTTGTTTCTCCTTTTTCTTTTTTTTAAACAGTCTTTTTCTTATTCAAATCAGTTAATGGCAGATATTACCCCATGCACTAGTTACGAGGACTAAAAATTCAGAGTATAATGAATAAGCTGGATGGCCATTTACAATACATTTTCATTAGTCCTGTAGTTAGATTTTGAACCAAGGAGAAAGATATGATATAAAACTTGAATCTTCATGCAATGTAAGAGTCTTAGATGACTTATTAGCTCATATCATTAACCAAATTTAAAGCTATAAACATGCTCCAATATTTCTTAGAGAATGAATGATTACAGTTTTATTTATATCTTAGCTTATGGTAAGAGATGATAGGTGGAAAGTGTCAGAGATATTTTACAGAAGGAAAATTAGAATTTACTTGAAAATTGGCTACTGAATTACTACTTATTTAATTCTCATGTTTTATCATCATCACTTTGAATTATGAGGATCTTGTTTTTGTATGACAAAGGTTGAGCTCTTTCACATTTTTAATAGCTATTTAATAAAAATTAATTTAGACTATGGTACATTTATTCAAAAATGTTTATAAAATATTTCCTAAAACCCTCTTTCAGCATCAACACTTCAGTGTATTATAGTTGACTGTATGAAAGGGATTAAACTTCTGGAAAAACTGTACTGCCTTTGGGATATTTCTCATGCCATACAACTTTTTTTATGTGGTAAAACATTTCTTGTTTTAGTGAATGAGCCCTGTCACCTTATACAGTACAGGAGAAGGTACTTGGGAAAATCAGGAAATATTCTCCTCACAAGGTACAAACAAAGGCATGAGTATGATGTATCCATATGTCTGAGATGCATGAGAAAAATTTGCTCCTAAAGAATTTCAGGGAATAGGAAAAAAATGACCATTCAGTCCCTACATGAACACAAAATAAGTAATATTCATGGTGAGCAAAGGAAAACACAAAATAAAAATTAAAAATTCAAAGTTTATGAGAAGATAGAGAAAACAGATCAAAATGAGAGAATTCAACAAAGGGAGGAATAAAGAGACCAAATAGGGGAAAAAGCAAAAAAAAAAAAAAAAAAAAAAACAAAACTTCACAATATAATCTCAAATGCATACTGACAAAGCATAGGAGTGGATGGCCCCCACTTCTTTCTGGAAGCCCTTCTCAGTGCCTTGTTAGCTGATGTCTTGTTTTGTGGATGAAAGTAGCGCACTCTTCATCTTCAAAATAATCCTTTGTTAAATTTCTCTCATTATCTCCTGAACCTCTTTTTGGAGTTCCTGCTCTCATTTCTGTCTTCTTTATAATGTGATATGATTTACTCATTTCCAGATCAATTGTGCACATTAGACCTTGTAACATTATTGAGCTAAAATTAGAGAATTCAAGAACTTTGATGGCAATGATATCTCGAATACTAAAAGTAAACACATTTGTAGAATTTAGAGTGTCTTAAACACTTTGTATATGTATTGATGCATCTAATTCTTTCAAAAACTATGAAATATGTATTTTCATCACTTCCATTTTACAGATGAAACAAACCCAGAAACACTTAATGTAAACTACGCAATGGAGGAAAATTTGAAACTAGGCAATCTAGTCCTCAAGTGTCCGCCATACTTCCTACTGTTTTGGAAATGGAAAGTGAAGAGTATATCATTTGATAGCATCTGACAAAGTCTTATTTTATCATAAAAATTTCAGTCAGTGCTAAAGCTACCCTCAGTGTTTCTTCCCATATCTCTGGAGTGAGTGATAGCTCAGAGTCTGTGGGCTCATCTCTTTTCCACAATACTGCATTTCTCTTCCTATTTTGTCCTTTCCCTGGAGCTTTATTCTCAATCCCTAGGCTAGTTTTCTGGAGCGTTGTAATCTATCACCACAAATGTACTGGCTGTCTTATTACAACAGAAATTTATTTTTTTGCAGTTTTGATAACAGAATTCCAAAATCAGTGTCAGTCACAAATGTTTCTTTCTAAAGGATCTGAGAGGAAAGTCTGTTCCATGCCTTTTTCCTATTCTGGTGGCAATGGGCAGTCCTTGATGTTTCTTGAATTGTAGCCATGTAATTCCAATCTCCACCTACTTCCCATGGACTTCTTTGCGTGTCTCTGTTTCTTAAATCTCCCTTTTTCTCCTCAAGATATTAGCCATTGGATTGAGGGACCCTCTAGGCCCAGGATGATCTCATCTACAGATCCTTAATTATATCTGTAAAGACTGTAATTTACAAATGAGACCACATTCATAGGTACAAAGAGTTATGACTTACACATATTTTTTAAGACACCACCATTCAACCAACTACCAGTATGTTCTCTCCACATTTCTTGTATTATTCAATTCTACTTTTAGTCCTTTAATATTAAGTAGATTGATTGTACTTATGTTAAAAATTGAATGTGCTAATAAATCCATAGATGTTCCTTTCATTTCAGAATCTGTCTATTCACAAGTATACCATGTCCCCAGAGTAACTTGGAGTCTCTTAAAATTGTCTTGCTGGCTTCTGGAGGAGGTTGTCTCCATGAGCATGTTCCCCATCTCTGAAGCGTGGGTCTGAATACATAGCACAGGAGTACTTCACAGCTCTAGTAATATTTATTAGTAACCAGTGACATACTATTATCATAGGAAAAAAATTTGGTTTATCCTGAAATTTCTCTTCAGTGGGGCTTGACCTTAGTTTTATTCAACTTCTCAAGATAAGAATTCCATAGATAACTACACTATGATATTTATACAATATCTGATATTTACACAATATCTGAAATATTAAATACTAAATATCTGATATTAAATATCTGATATTTATACAATATCTGAAATATTTGTATAACATAATTTTCATACATTAATTGTTTTCTGATGCAGTGTATCTTCATAAACACAACATTGCTTCCACTTGAACTAAAAATTTCATATTTATTTATTTGAGACAGAGTCTGACTTTGTCACCCTCCGTAAGTGCTATAGCATCATAGCTTATAGCAACCTCCAACTTCTGGGCGTAGGTGATTCTTTTGCCTTAACTTCCCACGTGGCTGGGACTACAGGCACCTACCGCAATGCCCAGCTATTTTTTGTTGTTGTTGTAGTTTGGCCGCTGCTGGGTTTGAACCTGCCACCCTCGATATGTGGGGCCAATGCCCTACTCACTGAGCCACAGGTGCTTCCCAAACTAAAAATTTTAAATCATGAATTAGCTTCCTAGAACTTTGCTTCCTACTCTGATACCATCAATTCACTCATTACAATTTTAGCACAAAAATTCTGTTTTTCCTAAACCAGATTTTGTTTGTATTTTTTTGAGTTAATTTCTGATATGTAGGATATTTAAAATTGTGTTTACAGACGGAATGTAACCTCAAAATAATGTGGCAAGTCAGATAAATATAATTTTTTTGTTTATAAAAACATAACAATGTAAATTATTTCATTGTAGGATTCACTTTATTTCATGTATCACTGTGATTCTGATTTTACAGATGTTAAACTGTGAAAAATGTACATCATAGAATTAATTCTTAATCCCTAAAGCTGTGTTAAAAATCCTTAAACTTATACATTAAAAAATAACCTATTCATCATTCTTTACTACTCTGTTTGCCTTGGTTTTGTTTAATGGATTTCTTTTCTCTCCGCACTTCCTTCTGTAGGCATAAGGATTTGGAGAGGCACTATGCTTCCCCCAACATCCTGGTCTGGGGACACACAATTTGAGTGATCTTGGGTCACGTATCTGTGGTCATCCATTCTATCCAGTTGAGATAAAATTGATCTCAGGTAATTTAACCATGTGAAGTAACAGGCTAACACCTAGTTTTTAACTTTCAAGACTGGGTTTCCAAACTCATTTGAGGCTATTGGAGGAAAATTCCTTTAGAAAATAAAGCATGCCAGTAAGACTTCAGTATGCTGGAAGTAAATTCAGCTCCCTTGGGGATCAGCACGCCTCTATTCAATCCCCTCCTTAATCCCTTATGAACAATATCTAGCAGGGGGTTGGAACAGGCAATTGAGTGTAGGGTTATAGGTGATAAGATGAGGAGAGGCACTTTCCTCAGGAGTTAAGACTCAGGAAATTTGGTCTGCACTTTTGCCAGTACAGGGCATTTTACCAGGATGGAGAATATGTGCTCTCTTCTACAGAAATCCATGCCAGCAGTAAGTAATGTGGAAGGATTTAGTGAAATTTTGCCAATAACTTTAGGCTTATTGCTTAATGAACACAACATTGTCCTGGGAATTTTAGAGGTCCTATGAAATGAGGGACATGAGTGATGTACATTTTCTTTTTTCTGTGTGCAAACGTGGGGAGTGACTTCAGTCTTTCCGAACAGATATCAATTACATCTTGGGTACATTTGGAAAGAATAGGAATGTGAATGTCTGAAGCCTGCCCAGTGCCTTCATTTATTAGAATGCTTGGAAGAAGACTGAATAACCACAATCTCAGTTTTGCACGTGCTCTCTCTCTCTCTTTAGCTCTCTCTCCCCTTCTTCTTCTCCTTTTCCTTCTTTTCCTCTTTCCTCCTCCACCTCTTCTTCTCTTTCTACTTCGTTTTTTCTTCTTTCATCATCTTCTCCTTCTCTTTCTTCTTCCTTCTTCATGTTCTTCTGTTCTTCCTACAGGGTATAAATGAAATAGCGCATATGTGATTACTGGTGTAATGATAGTCAAGAGTAGGCTTTTAATAAAATCTTGATTCTTACTTCTACTGGAAAGAATGATGGAATCTAAAGCTGGAAAAAGAAAGAATAGAACAAACATAGAAATGAATTGGAACAAATGGTGATTCAGGTTAACCTCAAATTGGTTATCAGTGCCTTTAGTAAGTCAGAGATTCTGTGACCTGGCTTTGATCTAAGGGAGCAGAATGATTCACAAAAAATACCAATGAATTAAAAGCCAGATGACTTATTATAGTTCCAGTTCTTTCACTTACTAGAAATTTGACCTCAGAAAACTTGCTTAATTTATCTAAGCCCCAATTCCTCATCAGAAAAATGAAGACTGATGACATCTGCCCTAACTTCACTTTGCGAAAATCCAGTGAAATAAAATGCCGCCGAAATGCGAGGTGTTACTTTTTGTTAAAAGAATGCAATGAGTTTACATTTTATAAGGTAGGATACGCCATGTCTATGTCTTAAATCTCTCACAGCTTCAGAGCAAGAAGGAGTCTGGACTGATGTTATCAGGGCGTCTGATCCTGTGTGCACATGTGTGACCTGTGGTAGAAGAGCCATGAAAGAGGGCCAGGGAAGTGAGTGCAGCTGGGCACAGCCAGAGAAGGTTGCCTGATGGAATTGTGTTGGAACTATTAGAGAATATGGACCTGACACAGGCAAGAGGATTTCAGAAGTTCAAATTCTTCGGGAAGATACTTTCCTCTGCTAAACTATAGCTCTTTACCCCTGGCAACAGTGAGAATGAAAGACGATAACTTAGTGAGACTAGAGAGATGTTATTCTGGGGACCACAGGTACTACAGTAGATACTTTTCAGAACAACTGATTGCTGTAAGGACTTCAAAAATATGTTCAGTGAACTTACATTTTGGTAGGTGGGAATAAGCAATAAACATAATAAGTAAGTTGAGTCTTATAAAGCTGTAAGTGGTTTAAATTTGGAAAATAACCACCTCACCACCACCACCGCAACCACAACCACAACAACATAACAATAAAATTCAGAGCAACAAGGGGACAGGCAGGGCAGGGAAAGTGGGTGTAGAGCGGCAATTTTAAATAGGGGGTCAGTTGGCAAATTGAAAGTTGATCAACGTTTGCAGAGTTATAAGGGAAAGATGCGCATCTATGTGGTGGAGGAACATCCCAGGAACAGAGAACAGATAAGTCCAGCAGCTTAGGGTAGCAACATACCCAATGCTGGAGGAACAGCATGGCAATCAAAGAGGCCACTGCATCCAGGCACACAGTTCTGTTTGATGATCTTTCTGCTGTCACCATAATATTTAAATCTTACTTCTAATTTGTCTAACATATGCTGTTACAAATCAACATATATCCTTATAGTTTACAGGTAAAATATATTGTTTTAAAATATTTAGGTATATTTAATACATTAGGATATATAAATACACACAACACATCTATGTATGTATATCATACTGTATATGTATATACATGCATATGTATAGATAACATTTTCCAGTTAATCCCTTTCTAGAAAAAGACATGCCTATCATATAACTGTAGTCTGTATTCCCATATAATGCGATGGAAATTTGCCATTAGGCATGAGACAAGTCTTTATTTTTTCTTTGTATCAGGAAAAAATTCCTAAATCCAGCCTGGACACATGGGTGCTAAAGTTGTTTGGTCATGGTGGAATCATGACAAAAGTGTGAACCATTGCTTTAAAGCCTGCACAAATAGAAAAATACGCCTCTCTGATAAAAATCTTTAAAAGTAACCAACCAGTTCTTATAAGTATTATGGTGAATTCAATGATGTCCTAATGAAGTGGGCAGGGCTAGAGCATAGGAGCATTTTTTTTTTTTAAATCGTGCTCTCTAGGGAAGTTAAATTTATTCCTGACATTAAGTACTAAATCATAAGAGATCCAGTGCCTTCGCCTCTTCAAAATATGTTGCAGCTTTTATAACCTCACTGCTTCTCTTTTTGAACTCTTATGATTTTATACCATGCAGTCTGATAGTTATAAAATGGAAAATGGCATTGCTTTAAGTCAAATTTGTTGAGGGCAGTCTTGTGAAATTTGCATGATCTATCTTTTAAGCTGTAATGCTATATCAGGCAACAAATATTTCTGTTTCTATTTCCATGTTTACATTTTGTGATGTCACCTGTAGGCATCTGTCTGATAGAGTTCTAAAATTATTTATTATTCTATTTTCTATCTCTGTCCAGATGTTTAGCTACAGGGTAGTGTTGCTGCCCAGATTAGTACAGCTGGTTAGAAGACCCTGCTAAATATGTACAGCATCTGTGGCTTGTCTTGGGAGGCTGAATTTCAATTAATTAAATGTGCAGCTAACTTAAAAGATCTTGCTTTTCTAACTATGGGGCAGAACTAATTTTGAAAGCCAAGAATAAATAGTATAACAGAATTTTTTTAAAGTTCCCAATTATACAAGTAGAATAAATATAAATATTTAAACCAAAAAAAAAATGACACTATCATTCTAGCTAAAAAGTATGAGTCTATTTTCAATATTACTGAAAGGAGAAAATATGTCTGTAAGATTGTCTAAAAATTAAACTCACTGCTTTCATTAAGAATTTAGTTTAGGAGACCATACTTTCTTCCTATATTCTCTCTAGTTTAGTGTTTACTTTTATTGAAAGAGGAAAAAGAATGAGTCAAAAATAATCATTCCAACA
>NW_003852493.1:3404093-3405940 GCF_000181295.1 Otolemur garnettii | reverse complement strand
GCCAGTCTATGCTATTTGATATTTTATTATGGCAGCTGGAGAAGATAAGCCCATCCAATGACATCTATTTTATTTTATTTATTTATTTAAATTTTTTTTGCAGTTTCTGGCTGGGGCTGGGTTTGAACCCACTACTTCCAGCATATGGGGCCAGTGCCTTACTCCTTTGAGCCACAGGGACCTCCCAACAATGACACCTATTTTAAAAGAGGTAATTCTTCACTATTAACCAGGTTATAAATCTTCACAATAATTTAAGGACCACTAAGGAGTATGCATAGTTTATTTCAGCTTTCTCTGAAGCTATCAGTACAGATATTTCAAAATTGTAATTAACAGGTGAATAACTTAATTGTCATAAGCTATCCTTTTCAAGAACGTGAACTCTGCACCTCAGTTTCTCAAAGGCACCCTCTGAGATGGCACATCCCATGAGGACAGGAACGAACCCCACAGGGTAATTGAAAGTTCATCACCTAAAGAAAAGACCTAGGGGACCTTTCCAGTTTCTCTTGCATTGTTAACAATATCCGGCTTTTAAAAACCAGAGAAATTAAACTTTGTAGCATGTTGCTATTTGAATGACCTACTCTGTGGAATTACAGCAGCAGACCAATCCTTTAGGAGCGATGGCTCTATCAATCTTTGGATTTTTCTAATGTGGAAGCTACTCAATTGCATCTCAGAAATCAGGGAGGTAATTACTCATGCAGACAGCACAAAATGAAAGAAAAAAATGCAAGTTCTGCTGAGTATCCCTTTTAGAACAAGCTGGGGAAGAAGGAAAACAGCCTCTATAATCAGTCAAATTCTTCCACTAATTTTTCAGGTGTTGAAGGCTGGAGTGAGAATACATGCTATGAAAGTTAACAAAGCAAAGTAGCTTTGAGAGTGGGTTTCGGAACATAGAGAAAAGGAGGAAGAGGTATTTCTTGTTTTGAAGCCAGAATTCTACTGAGAGTGAAGTCCAGGTCAACTCTATCACTTTAAGTACATGTTCTAGGACTGAAGTGTGAGGGCACCTTACAAAGCACTTACCAAAAGTCTCAGTATTCTATAAATTATAAATATTTTTAAAGCTACGAGTCTATGAGATGAATTAAATATTCAGAGTTTTGATGTGGCTGTTTGGTATTTTCAAAAACCTCAGGAGATCTTATTAGTAAAATGAATAAACTCCAGGGAAGAATTTGAGAGATACTGCTTTGGTACATTCTAGATTACTTTAGACTTTTATGTGTTCCAAAAATCTCAAGCATTTAAACCAGCTGAAAGCTATGTTTGCCGCCAACCATTGAAGTGACTGAAGAGACTTCTTTTCACTAAAGTGAAGGTAGCCAGCACTGTTATGATGAAGCATCCAGTCATTGAGCTTGACATTGCTTGATTTCGGTTTGGATAGAGTGCACGCAAAGTGTACTTATAAGTGATCTCTGCCTTCCCTCTAACCTCCCCAGTTTCCCAGTCAGACCTAAGGATTGCTCGCTCATAGCATTTAATTTGAATATTTAATTTAAATTAGTATATTTATTTCTTCTCAGGGGAAAAAAAGGGGGTGGGAATAAGATTGAGAAAACGGCTCCACATGTGAACGTGGTCACGTGGACTCCAAATGTGCTAACTTTGGGTGGAAGCTCTTTTTATAGATAAGCCATCCTTCAGATTGCCAGCCAGATGAGAACAATTTTGTATCATGCAAATGCTAAAAAATGATATAATTTTTTTGGGCTTTGGGGTGATGCTACTTCTACAGGGCAAGATGAGAAATAGTGTTAGAGAATATTGATATTTCTAATCTATATAAATGAGCTAGCTGCAGCCTCGATTTTTGTAGCACTTTTTTTTTT
>NW_003852493.1:3385937-3402977 GCF_000181295.1 Otolemur garnettii | reverse complement strand
CCTTGTAGGATAACTGGAGTAGTGACATAAAGAATGAGAAAGGACATGTGCTATGCAATAGGGACTGGGATTTGGGAACTATTATAAAATGGAGAGTAAAATGGGAGAAAGCTATGAATCAAACTTTTTGTGTAAAGAACTTGGCAGAATGATCTAGCTGTTAAAAATATGTGGACATGTGGAGTTTGCTTTTGTAACTATGGAACTGGGTTCAGGAATTAAGGGATCTGAGCGTTGTTTTCTTCAAGTGTAATGATTGAGGCAGTGTACATGATCGTGTTTACTGAATGGAAGAGCACAGAAATGTAAGAGAAGAGCCTTCAGAGGAGAACTTTAAGAAATGATTACATTTTTGAGAAAGCCAGATACGAAAGGTCATTCCAAGGTAATCCTACTTAGGTGAGAGAATCTAAGACAGAAAATGTTCAAACAAGTTTAGTTAAGATGGTCCAATATTCAAAGATGATAAAGAGGAGGAAGACCTAGGCGAAAACTAATCGAGGTTAACTTTTCTTCTTTAACTCCATTTATTCACACATAGGTAGATAATTTTTGTGACACTCTGAGAACAAGATTTTAAAACAACATTGTTGATTTTTGGCTATTTCTTTTATGATTTACATGTGGTACAAAAAAATGACTTTAAAGAACTGATGGCCTAAGACATTTTCCATCCTGTCATTTCCTACCTTCACCTTTAACCAATTCTCTCTCCCTTTCTCTCTGTCACTGTTTCCATCTCTCTATCTCTGTCTCCATAAAACTTAGACCATAAGTTTAGTGGGGACTCTGAAAATAATAAATACATTTTCATTTAGAAGATAAATAACCTAGTACACATTAAAATCCTCTGAGGCCATGTTTTCCTCCACTCAGAAAACATTCACTTCTTGTTTATTTGAAAATAAAATGGCATCCTTGGAAGGAAGAAAAACGTATGTGTGCCCTCAAGTGTGAACCCTCTGCCTACTAGGAGAAAATAGCAAAAATCTGGTCCTATCATTTCTCATTGTTTCTTGATAAAACACAAATGCCTTTTGATGTCAAAATAAAGAGGGCTAGAATTTAAATAGAATACATTTCTCCAGCCTGGAAATGTTCAGTCATACAAGGACACCGATACTATGAAGCCTTGTCTTTTTTAAATTTCAAGATCTGAATATTCTTTTTGAAGAGGTTACATAGGAAAAAGAAAATGCTCTTAGGGAAGGAGATAAGCAGAGTGGTCTGATACTCCACTAGAATTTCTTCATTGTCTAAAATAAAACACAACAGAAGTATTATATTGCAACATATGCTCAGGAATTCTACGCTCACTGACAAAAGAATGATGATGTTATTGGCTATGAGCGTTCTACTTCTGGAGTCTCAGTCTTTACTCTTCTCTACCTTCTTGTGTGTCCTGAGAAAGAGGCCTGGGATATATCAAAGTTCTTTACTTTTTTCATCCAGTGGCCTTCCACCATAGAAACCTAGCAGGAGATTGGGGAGGGAAAGGAGATGGAGGGCCCAGCTTGCTCTTAACTAGTGTTGTAGGACTGCACTGAGGTTGCCTTACACCACCCACACCCAGGTAAAGATCTCTTTATTGAACGTTCCTCATTCTGTCTCTGTCCCATTCCATGACTAATAGACTATCCACATATGTAAGACAGTGATTTTTTTTTAATATATAATAATATATGTTGTACAATAATATTTTCCTCTGAAGCTTCTGCAGAAAGAAAACAAGAAGCACTTTTAAAAAATCAACAAAATATTTAGCTTGGTATTCTCTAATTTTTAAATTGTAGTTAAAGAAAATAAAACATCTGGTAATTGTGAACAAATGCTTGTAGTCTTTTTTTTTTAGTTGATGTATGCATTCCTTAAATACTGAATTTTTTCCATGTACTAGAAAGACAGGTGTGGCCTCTGCTGTTTTTAACATTACAGTAGATCTAGGAAAGCAAGTAATTAGGGATGTAATGATGACTACAAAAAGAATGAGCAAAGATTCTGATAACAGATAACAGGAATCCCTAACTTAAGGGTATGTATAAGGAAGTGTTAAGAAAGGATTTTAAGGAAGTTATTTAAATTGAGACCTCAATAATGAATTAGATAAACCAAAGGTAAGAATCTGTATTAAGATGAGTCAGGTGGGCATGTTTCATAGAGGTTCTGAAGCAAATAGCCTTCACTGTATGAACATGTACTGTATGAAGAGCTAATAAAGCATTTTAAATAGAAAAGTAACAATAGATACCCACTTTTTAAAAAGATTCCTCTGATTAATTTACAAAGTCTGCAATGAAGGCATTAGAACTAGAGGCAATTAGATGTTTATGGTAAGAATCTAAATTTGTTGGCTTGTGCCCTAGTATGAAGGTGATAAACATGGAATGAGGCTCAGCTTTCAACATATAATAAATAGTTATATCCCAGAATATAAAATTATATCTACAGGACTTTATAATTGATTAGATATAAAACTGTGGTAATACAAATACAAAACTCCTAGGTATATGTGCATAAAGGGTACAATTGTCAAGGACAATTTACTTGCTGTTTTAATAGGTCAATGGCTTATAGTCCCACTGATATCATTTGTATTTTTTTTTAATTACAGTTATATCTTTTTCACATTCTAGTGATTATGATTAAGTAGACTCCTTGGATGAGTCTTGGCCATTGTATTAATATAACACCAAAGAACCCCCTTCCCCCAAACCTAAAAAATAACAACGGAATTCCTTTGGTGCTTCTGGTGAATCTTCTTAGTTGAGCATCTGTGAACCAGTTTCATTGGAGAGAAGGAAAACTTCCAAGGTAGAGAAAACAAAATAGGCCTAAAGAAGATAAATGTACTTTATGCCCAGGTAAGGTGAGACCAGAATATGGGATGAATCGGGAAAAAAGGACAGGATAAGACCGGAACATTAGAAGGGTCCAAATCACCAAAAATCTTAAATGTCATGCCAAAGGTTTGGGAATTTACTCTATATTCTCTTTACTGGTAGCTCATTCATTTATCCAGACTTTCAGGAAACTTACAGTATTCAAATTGGATTAACGAAAATGGTAAACATAATACATACTTCTGGGGCTTGGAAAATAATACCCTAAAATGAAGATCTCAAAAGCATCTTCAGAAGCAAAAGGTTTTCTCTGAACTTCTCTTGGCCTCCTGTCTCCCAGTCCCGTTCTCAGGAGGCTAGCTGTGGAAACTGGAATTCCTTCTCCCCAGGGAAGGTCATAGAAAACAGGACCCCTCTTCTCCAAAGCCAGCCATAAAACCTCTAAATATTACTCAAGGTTTTTTCCCACTTTTCCGAGTAAACACTGGCTATAAACACCTGTTTGACTGCGGATCATAAGACTCCCATTCCATACAGCGCCCTGTCACATACCCAGAGGGAAGGAATGCATGTTCAGAGAGGGGAAGAGTACTAGCAACAGGCCTCGCTGTGTTTGTCACTCAGACTGTTGGTCATTAAACCACACCCTTTTTGTTCAATAATTTTTCTACATGACTATCCATACTTTGTTGAAATTACGCATAGAAACAGGCAATTACCCACGTATCTTTTTGTCTTCATTCTGGAGCATACTGTGTGTACATGTTAAATAAATTTGTATGCCTTTTTCCAATTAGTCTGCTTTTTGCAAGTTGATTTTTTAGCAAACCTCCAGAAGAACACTACAATGCAAATAGGTGAAAATCTGCACTGGGCTTGTAAATTATCATGGTAAGTTTTTTTGCATTTTAAACTACAGGACAGGGATTTTGATTTTTGGAAAAAATACTTAGCTGAATCATAAGGCATAATATAACATATTTCACTTTGAAAAAACTTTATAATGCCTAGATTTTATAATATGAAAAACAACTTCACTTATGGAGTTTTTATTAAAGACATTAAAAATTGGAAACAGAAAATTATCCAGCTGGGCCCAATGTCATTACAAGGTTCCTATAAGTGAGTGTCAGAGTAATGTGACTAGAGAAGGACTCAATTATTTCTTGGTGGCTCTGAAGATGACAGAATTGATTATGAGCTAAGGAATGAAAGCAACTTCTTCAGAAGCTGGAAGAGATAAAAGAAAAGATCCTCTCATAGAGTGTCCAGAAAGGACATAGTCCTGCAAGCACATTGTCTTCAGCACATTTTAGACTTCTGACTTCCAAACTGCAAGATAATAAATTTGTGTTGCTTCAAAACACTAAATTTGTGCTCATTTATTATGGCATCATAGGAAACTGTCAGTCAACATGGCATCCTATAACAAAGTACAATAGACTGAGTGGCTGACAAACAGAAACCTATTTCTGATTTCTGATTCATAATATGCAAATATCTTTTCTCTGCAAATAACTTTTTCTTTTCTATGAAGGTTGTCTATTTGCTTTGGTTGTTATTTTCTTAGCTGTACAGAACCTTTTCAATTTAATAAAGTCCCATTTGTTTATATTTGTTATTGCAATTGCCGCAAGTCTTCTTCATAAAATCTTTCCCCAGGATGATATTTTCAAGTGTTTTCCCCAAACTTTCTTTGAGGTTTTTTCTTGTTTCATGCCTTACATTTAAATCTTTTATCCATCTTGAATTAATTTCTATAAGTGGTGAGAAGTGCGGGTCCAGTTTCAGTCATTTACATGTGGTTATCCAGCTCTCCCAACACTATTGATTGAATAGGGATTCCTTTCTCCAGTGTATGTTCTTGTTTGGTTTATCAAAAATCAGGTGGCTATAAGATTTTAGTTTCATCTCTTGGTTTTTTATTCGTATCCAAATATCAGTGTCTCCATTTTTGTGCCGACACTATGCTGTTTTGATCACTATGGCCTTGTAGCGTAGCCAAAAGTTTTGCAGGGTGATAACTCTAGGTTTGTTTTTATTACTAAGAATTGCCTCGGCTATACGGGGTTTCTTCTGGTTCCACACAAAACAAATAATTATTTTTTCTGAATTTTGAAAATAAGATGATGGTATTTTAATGGGGATTGGATTGAATCTGTAGATTGTTTTGGGAAATATAGACATTTTGACAATGTTTATGCTTCCCAGCTGTGAGCATGGTATTTTCTTCCATTTCTTAATATCTTCTGCTATTTCTTTTCTTAGAGTTTTGTAATTTTCTTTGTGGAGGTCCTTCATCTCTTTTGTTAGGAATATTCCTAGGTATTTCATTTTTTTAAGCTACTGTGAAGGGAATTGTCCTTAATTAGCTTCTTATCTCAGCTATTATTGGCATATACAAAGGCTACTGATTTGTGAACATTGATTTTATACCCTGTAACATTGCTGTATTTTTTTGATCACTTCCAGGAGTCTTGTGGTTGAGTCTTTGGCGTTCTCTAAGTATAAGATCATGTCTGCAAAAGGTAAGAGTTTGACCTCCTCTGCCCCCATTTAGATGTCCTTTATTTCCTACTCTTGCCTGACTGTATTGGCTAGAACTTCCAGCACTAGGTTGAATAGTAGTGGTGATAGAGGACAACCTTGTCTGGTTCCGGTTCTAAGTGGAAAAGCTTTCATTTTTTACTCCATTCAGTATTATATTAGCTGTGGGTTTGTCATAGATGGCTTTAATCAGAATAAGAAATGTGCCACCTATTCTTAAGTGTTCTAATTAAAAAAGGATGCTGAATTTTATCAAATGCTTTTCTTGTATGTATTGAGAGGATCATATGGTCTTTGTTTTTGCTTCTATTGATATGGTGAATTATGTTTATGGACTTGTCTATATAAAACCACCCTTGCATCGCTGGGATGAAAACTACTTGATCGTGATGAATTATTTTTTAAAATGTGTATCTGTACTCTGTTGGCTAGGATTTTATTGAGAATTTTTCATCTATATTCATTAGTGAAATTGGTCTGAAATTCTCCTTTTTAGTTGGGTCTTTTCCTGGTTTTGGTATCAGGGTAATGTTTGCTTTGTAGAATGTGTTAGGGAAAATTTCTTCCTTTTCAATTTTTTGGAATAGTTTCTGCAGTATGGGTATAACCTCTTCTTTGAAGGTTTGATACAATTCTGCTGTGATGTCATCTGTACCAGGACATTTTTTGTTGGGAGACTTTCTATTGTTTTGGTGATCACAAAACAATAGGTCTGCTCAAGAGATCTTGAGTCTAGGGATAGGGTGTGATTTCAGATATTGACCCATTTCTTTCACATTGTCAAATTTGGGGGCGTAAAGTTTCTTGTAGCACTCAGAGATAATCTCTTGTATCTCTGTGGCATCTGTTGTTATTTCCCCTTTATTGTTTCTGATTGAGGTTAATAGAAATTTTACTTTTCTCTTTCTAGTTAATCTGGCCAAAGGTTTATCAATTTTATTTATTTTTTTGAAAAACCAACTTTTTGTTTCATTAATTTTCTGAACAATTCTTTTGTTTTCAATTTCATTTATTTCTGAATTTTTTTTTTTTTTTGGCTGGAGCTGGGTTGAAACCCACTACTTCCAGCATATGGGTCCAGCACCCTACTCCTTGAGCCACAAGTGCCACCCCATTTCTGGTTTAATTTTGGTCATTTTCTCCTGCTGGCTTTGGGATTCTTCTTCTTTTTCTACTTATATACGACAGCTCGTAAGTTTGTTGATGTGCTTTCTTTCTTTCTTTTGAATGTAGGCATTTAATGTGATAAATTTCCCTCTTAAGACTAATTTTGTTGTATCCCAGTTTTTGGTAACTTGTGTCTTCATTGTTGTTGTATTTTGGGAATTTAATGATTTTCTCTTTTATCTCTTCTTGAACCCAACTGCTATTCAGCATAAGATTGTTTGATTTCCAAGTCTTTGTGTGGGGATGAACGTTTTTGTTGGAGTTGAGTTCCACCTTTAATGCCTTGTGGTCTGAGAAGATACAAGGTATAATTTCTATTCTTTTAATTATGCTGAGGTTTGATTTGTATTCTAGGTTGTGGTCTGTATTTGAGTACATACCATGGGCTTAGGAGAAAAATGTATATTCCTTAGCTTTGGGATGGTGTGCTCTGTATATGTCTGTTAATCTCATTTGTTCTAGGGTTACATTTAAGTTTTTTGTATCTGTGTTTAGTTTTTGTTCAGAGGATCTGCTCAGTTCTGTCAGGGGATGTTAAAGTCCTTGGCTATTATGGTGTTATGGGATGTCATATTACTGAAATACATCAAAGTCTGTTTCATAAATCTGGGAGCATTTAAGTTTTGTGCATAGATATTTAAATGTCTTCTTGTTGTATTGTTCCTTTTACCAATATGAAATGTCCATCTTTGTCTTTCTTAATTTTAGTTGCTTTAAATCTACTTGTAACTGAAAATTAGATAGCAATCCCTCCTTTTTTCTCATTTTCATTTGCTTAAAATACTGTTTTCCATCCCTTAACTCTGAGTCTTGAGTTGTCCTTCAAGGCTAGGTGTGTCTCTTGGAGATAGCACATGGATGGCTTGTGATTTTTTTAATCCACTCAGCCAGCCTGTGCTTCTTCAATGGTAAATTCAGTCCATTCACATTTATTAAGAGAATTATGTGTGATGGAGTTCTTTTCATCTTATTTTTTGAAAGTCCATTGTGTAGTTTCATCATTTGTGCCATTATGGAAGCTAAGTTTATCACCTTTAGCTTCTGGGTGTTTACTTTGCTTGAGGTCTATTGTGTTGAGAATAGGTCTAAGTGTTTCCTATAGAGTTGGTCTTGTTATGGTAAATTTCCTCAGTTCTTGCATATCCACAAAAATTTTGAATTCTTCACCAATTTTGAAGCTTAGTTTAACAGGATAGAGAATTCTTGGCTGAAAATTGTCTTGTGTAAGAATGTTGAGGATGGATGACCATACTCCTTTAGCTTGTAAAGTTTCAGTTGAAAAGTCTGCTGTCATCCTAAGGGCTTTGCCTGTGTAGGTCAGTTGGTGCTTACTCCTGGCTGCTTGCAGAATTTTTTCTTTCATCTTAACTTTGGATAGGTTCCTTATAATGTGTCTTGGAGAAGCTCTATTTGAGTTGAGATGACTCAGGTTTGATTTCCATTTAAAAGGAGTGTATTGGGGTTGTTAGTAAAACTTGGGAAGTTTTCATTTATGATAGTCTCCAGTAGGGCTTCCATTCCTTTGGGTCAATCTTCGTCCCCTTCAGCAATCCCTATTATTTGTATGTTTGAATGCTTCATGGAGTTTTATAGTTTTTCTCTAAGGAACTGTTTTGTTTTTTCTCTCTTGTTTTCTGTCTCTTTAACAACCTGAGATAACTCATAAACTTTATTCTCTAGCTCTGAGGGTCTTTCTTCTCCATGGTCTAACCCATTTTGATGCTTTCTACTGCATCTTACATTCCCTGATTGTCTCCTTCATTTTGTTAGCACTGCTATATCCTTTCTATATTCTACATATCTCTCATCCAACTTTTGGTTCTGTCTTTTTATTTCTTGTCCATTCCTTTTATTGACTTTATCATCCATACTTTCTTTTCTTCTTCTTCTTCTTCTCTCTTTTTTTTTTTATAGAGACAGAATCTCACTTTGTCACCTTCAGTAGAGTGCTGTGATGTCACAGCTGACAGCAATCTCCAACTCCTGGACTTATGAGATTGTCTTGCCTCAGCCTCGTCATGGTGCCATTAGGGTCTCATGGAAAAGTTGTGGAGAATAAGCATGCTTATTAAAATTGTGTTTTAAATAAAGGTGACCATCTGCTCACTCAGGCAAAATGGTGAGCTTCTTTATTTGTGGTTGGTTTATATGGGGGATTTTGTACATGTGCACAATACAGACTTCATTGATCCATTTAAACATCATGTGACTACCTTGAGATTAGCTTCTGATAATCTACTCAACATCACCTTTTGACATAACCCTGTCAACATAACCCAATTTAACATAACTTAATGGAGAACATGTTGTTAGCCATTACTTCTTTGTTCTTATCTAATGATGCCTGAGGCTATGGAGGAACAAGGTAGATTGAATACCTGACCTTTCTGTTTGGAGGCTGTTACTTTGAATCTTTAAGCAAGGCATAAAGAAACTTCTTGGGCATACAGGAATTTGTGTGCAAACCTGTGCTCCCATGTGGGCTTTAAGTCAGAGGTTTTTGCTGGAACTTTTTTATAAGGAATATTCAAGCTAGACATCTCAAAAGCCCAGGTTTCACAAGCCCAGGTTTCATTTGTGCCATTAGATACCTGTATGCCTTGGATAAATTCCTCTTCTCCTGAGGTCCCCAAGCACATTTCCATTCTCAGACCCATCAACCAGTGACCTTCGTCACTTACCACAGATCAGGAAAGGTTACTGATGGGTATCTGGCCAGTTTTCCAAAGGGCTTTTTTACTGGCTTTATAAAGTCAACCTTAATTCCTTAATGCAGTAAATGCTATTCCAGCCAAAGCCTTGGTCATGTTAAGCTTACAACCAACCTGACCACATGGGATTTTGCCTCAGTTTCCCACATATATGCCTGCACAAAGTCTTTTCACTGCTCTCTCTCAAACAACAACTTTTTTGGCCAGAGGCATATAGGCATTTCACCTATACTCTCAAATAGCTGGGAATACAGGCACTCACCACAATGCCCAGATATTTTTTGTTGCAGTTTGGTCAGGGCTGGGTTTAAATGCACCACCCTCAATATATGGGGCTGGTGCCCTACTCACTGAGCCATAGGTGCTGCTGTATCATCCATACTTTTAATTCCCTTTCTGTCAAATCCACTAATTCTTTATAGATGGAGTCTTCTTCAGTAGCTGCCTCATGTTCCCTTGGCGGAGTTGTTCTGTTTTAGTTTTTCATGTTGTCTAAATTTTTCTGTTGGTTTATCCTCATATGTTCTTTCTTCTTGTTCACTTCCTTGTCCTGTGTTTTTCTTTTCACTTCCTTCTTTGCTTCAAATTATGTTGTCTCAGAGCTTAGGTCTTTAAGTGGCCTCAGCCTGAGCAAAGCTAAACTCTTTCTCATGAACAAAAAAACAGAAGCCCTTGCTCTTGATGACAATATGTTGCAATATGTCTCTTGGATACCAGGTGGTGCTGTGTTATTTTAGGAGACTGAGAACACAGCCAGCAACCTCTATGGTCCTTGTTTCTAACTTATTGCCTTCAGTGGTGATCACTTGATTATTTCCTCAGTATTTAGACCCTATCAAGTTGTGATCTTAAAGTTTACAAGAATCATTTAGGGGCAGGTCTCTCAGTGACCCTGACTCCAGTTCCCATGGGGTGCAAGAGTCCTTCAGCTTGTCCAAAGAGTGGTTCTAATCCCCACAGGCATAATTCAGATAGCTGTGCTTTAGGCCCCTGCTAAGACCTTCTCATGACCTTCTTTCACAGGCAGCCCTCTGGCTACTGAAACCTACCCAGTACAACTGCCTCATCAGACACCAAACCTATGGCAAATCCTCTCTAACCAGTATTCAAATCTGGTTGCTATATACCGTTTGAGTGTACGAACTCTTCTAAACTTTCCACTCAATGCATAGATTCCCCAGCAACTGAAAACTCCGGAAAGGCTTCCTCCTATCCTGGGCCTCTGTGGGTGGCCAGCCAATCCTAGCACGTTGTAATCACTTGCCTAATTTATCAGATTCCACCTGCCTAAGATGATACCTTGTATCCAGCTAACCATCTCCTTGTTGTGCTACCTGAGCTATGACTCTGGGTATGGTGTCAGTACCCTGGGTATAGCTGGGTTCTCTCTTTCCCCTCAGTAATTCTAGGAGAGCTCAGCTGAATGATCCCCCTGGTCTGCCATCTTGATCCACTCCTCTATCTTCATATATTTTTGATATTAAAAGTTTCACATTTAAAGAAAAATGGGTGAAATAACTTAAAAATTAATTTTTAAAAACTGTTTGAAACTCAGTTTAATTCATTCATGGGCAACAAGTCAATCTGAAGGTTGATCAGGTCAAACATTATGGAAAGATTCCAAGATAACAGCTATTAGAAAGCTGAGACAAAAAAAAAAGAGTTAAATCATATTTGATATGATCATATTTACATTGGCATCAATCCTACATTTTATTGAGTACTATAATTAACAAACATCTTTCTGAGTATCTCTGGGATATATTTATGTATTTATGACTTCAACAACCTTCATTTTATTTTAATTTCAGGTAACTTTTAAAAAATAATTTGGCAGAGAAGACTTTATTTTAATGGATGGCCTATTTTAAAATAAATATGTTCTGAATTATAAATCTGTCTATATAAAAATTTGTGTTTTCAGGTGGGGTAATTTCAATTATACTCTGGGAATAAATCTATATGTTAATAAATGTACTGTTTTACATGATAAAATATAAACAATTTTAATCATCTTGCAGAAAAGCTTTGAAAGAGACATTAATTAATACATATGGATCAATGTTCAAAACCTAATGTTCTTTTAAGAAAGATCACCTATTTAGCACTCATGTATTTAACACATATATGCTTCAATATATTTGATTGGGACATTAATAAAACCTTATTGCTTATATTAGCATCCACTTGTATAAAACAATTAACAGGCAAGAAGAACCAGGCACAATACATTAATCACTGATACAAAAAGCAGAACAATTGTAAAGAATTTGTTAAAGATAATCACTTTGATAAAAATAGGAAAATCAAATGTAACATTATTCTCTTAATTAGTCTATATACAGAAAAGTGCAGGGGGGGGTGATGTTCACAGATCATAAAAAAGGAGAGGGGGAAGGGTCTTTACATTGCTAATTCATAAGCCAAAATGATACGCTTTGTGTGTTAGTGAAAGACTGAGGTCTTCATCATAATGATCGATAGCATGTTTAAGCAACTGGTCATGTCTAAAAAGTGTTTGTTTATTTTCAAAGAACACATATATTTACCATTTTAGAATTCTTCCTAGATTACTCACAGTTAATTTTGTGATAACACAAAAGGAAGACAATAAGACTGCCATGAGTATACCTCACATACAAAAAATTTAAATTTGGCCTTGCAATCTATCATGTAATTTTTTTGCTTTCCAAAGAGGTGTTTTAGACTCTTCCTATTGCAGTTGTGTTTTTATCCAGGACCTGGTAGTGCAATTCTCAGAAACTACACTTAAAGTCAGACTTTTTTTTTTTGAGACAGTCTCACTATGTCACCCTCAGTAGAGTGTTATAGCTCACAGCAACCTCAAACTCCTTAAACTCCTTGGGATGAAGTAATTCTCTTACCCCCGCCTCCCAAATAGCTGGGACTACAGGCACCCACCACAACATTCGACTATTTATTTATTTTGGTTGTAGTTGTTGTTTGGCAGGCCTGGGCTGGATTCAAACCAACCAGCTCTGGTGTATGTGGCTGGTGCCCTAGCCACTGAGCTATAGGCACCAAGTCAAAGTGATACATTTTTATAAAATGTTCCTTACCTGGTCTCCAATTTCTGGAGCCCTGATAAAAGTTTCTTTGGGAAAATTATATCAGAAAAGGCAAATCCCCACTATCCTAACTCACAATCTGAGAGATCTTTTACTAAAGTCTATCTCTTAATTTAAGTACATCAGCCAAGAAGACACTAGTGAGAATGACCTCAGTAATGGGTTAACAGTTTATTTGATATTACTTTGGAAAATTTGGATATGGAGGAAAGAGAAATAAATTCTAATAATAGTGAAGGCATGTGAAATATTGTGGTTCATTTGATATTATGGGAAGAGAAGTCTTGGATTAGCCTTAAACGGGAGAGTCCTAGGAGTCCAAAGAATGAGAGTATTCAATTAGTATTTATTGGAGGGTTGGTAGGGGAATCACACCAATGGAACATATTGCAAGTACAAGTCAGATTTATAAGGTGTAGGGCATAAATGTCTTAATCCTATAATTAGGTAAAAGTGGTTTTACCTAAGGCTATGTTGCTTAGTAAGATGTAAGCATTCCAATTTGTACAAATAATCAATACATTGAATCCTATAATGGCATAAATGTATTTATCATCTATGTATGAATGACTTACTAAAAAAAAGAAACAAAATGAAATAATTGACAAAATAAATAAACTGAAAATAAGAGTGAGAGAGGACAAGAGAGTGCTTATTATTTTTTATTCAACATCTATTATCTTGATAAATCTGAATCATATCTACCAAATATCATTAGCAAAAGCTGTGATAGGGTCATACCTTATGGCAAGTGAGGCTAGGAAATGCAGTCATCTGTGTAACCAATAAGAGGAAGCTTATTTGGTGAACACACTGGTTACTCCTACCAGAGTCTATCTTATATATTTGTTAAACAATTCCTTCCAAACATAAATCACACACTCCTTCTTCAAGAAACATAATTCCAAATCCAGTCAGGATCTCTGAATCTTTTCATCAAGTCTGTATATTATTGTTCATGGGCCAATAAAATTATCTATACTTCCTCTTTCCTACCAAGCCAACATACAATTGTGGAGCAAAAAGAAAAAGAAAAATACATAATTAATACTCCCATTTGGGAAGAAGAAGAAAAGACACAGACATGTTGCTGGCCCATAGCAATTATGAAATTTGTCTGATAGTCTTCATGAAGGTACCTCCTTGGGGGTAGAGAAAGTTCCTTGATTAAGTTTACTCTTTGGGAGGAATTATCTTCTCTATTGTCCTTCATAGTCCCTGGCTCCACTCTGGTCAATTCTCCCTTGTCTGTTATTTTTTGGTTACATCTGAGCTGGGTGTTGGGCATAATGCACTTGTCAAGGATGTACGGTGTTTGTAAGCTGCCTACACATATTTAAGAAACTGGCATTATGCTAATAGTCAATGAAAAGGCTTTTAAAGTATAGTCTGGTGATTTTCTTTTTTGGTGATACAATGTTCTTTAAAGTATAGTAACTTTCTGATCTACTTAATTGCAGTCAGTTTCATCTACTATGATTCATGTTCAGAGTTATTTTGAAATAAAAACATAAATTTAGATTTTATTTATTTGTCTATTCATTTATTTGCTCCCTGTGCATTCATTCCAACTTACCTTTAGCTATCTTGAGACTGAGACAACAAAGGTGGGTTTGGCCTGGGTGGGAAGGCTACATCCTTAATCTCACTTTTTGCTATAAGAATTAATCATAATTGGAGTTTGTTATGCAAAATTCCTTAGTCTTTTTTCTTACTGCTTAGATGAAGAAGTAGTCAGCTTTCCTTACCCTGAAATCCTATACATTTCCAGAACCACTCTAGTCTCTTCCATTTCTGTTTCCAAATCACATTCTTGTCTGAACTCCACTATTTTTTCTAGCATTCTAACAAAACTACACATTTGATTAACATTCTATTTACATTCTCATTCCATTCCCATTCTCATTCCATTCTCTCATCTCTGAGATAAATGGAGATGGTTCTGAGAGCTCCCAAATCCAAAGGTTTGCAATCTGTGAGGCATTGCTTAGAGGAGAGATATTCAAGAGAATCAGTGGCCTAGCAAAATCCATGTGTAATTGAGAAGTACAATTTTATGGCATTAAGCCTCTAAGATATAGGAGTTTTTTAAATTAAGTAAACTTCCTTTGTCATAAATTCTCTCTTTGATTATGTTTGATATACTGTTTTTAAAAAATCAATGGTATATGTATTTTTATAGATTTATATGCAATCTCTCTCTAGCAGTACAGGGTGGCCATGAAATTCATGTGCATGGCCACCCCATATATACTGACTTTTAAAAATTTGTCTTCTTTTTGTTGGTAGTATCTTATCCCTAGATCTTTTAACTGTTTTTAGGAACATTTTAAATGTACATATTTATGTAATATGTAAGTATTTAAAAATTTCATATATTAAAAAAATTTCATATGTTAAAATTCTTAGTGGTCTAATTCTACTATTTGTTGTTTCTGCTAATTCTTGCCTGAGTATATTGTTTCATTGCATGTTTTTAAATTTTTGGATGGTGCATTTGGTGAAGTTTGTGTATGAATTCTGTGTGACCTGGACGGAGAAACTGTCCACTTGCAGACTTTTTGTTTGTTTTTGTTAGGTGACCTAGATATGTTGCTTTCTAGTTCATATTCTGCAATAATCCCCCCTTATCCATGAGGAAATCATTCCAGGCCCTCCAGTGGATGGGATAGAACTGAACCCTCTTCATACTATGGATAGCACTGAACCCTCTGTATACTGTTTTGCTCCCTATACATATATTCCTATGATAAAGTTAGTTTATAAATGAAGCACAATAAGAAAGTGGTAAAAAGTGTAACACAGTAAACACATAAAGCAAGTAACATAATCACATCAAGTATTGTTTGCTGTACATAATTGTGTGTGCTATACTTTTACATGACTGGCAGCACGGTAGGTTTATTATAACCAGCATCACCATGAACGTGACTGATGTGTTATGCTCCTATATTACATGGTCACAGAGTCACTAGGGAATTGGAATTTTTCAACTTCATTATAATATGTGGATCCACTGCTGTATCTATGTGGCCTATCATTGACTGAAATGTTATGTGGCACATGATTCTCTGTGTATGTCTTGGGTGTGGGGGAGTGTTTCTGGTGCCTTCTGAAATGAGAATTGATTTTGCACCAAGTATCAAGGTCATGATAGACAGAATGCTTTTTCATCTTTCCTTGCTAGGAAATATTTTGTTTTTAAGTGTATACCCTTCCATTGAGGATGTACCCTTATGAGGATTTTAGCTTTCTATGGGAGTCTCAGTTACAATTCTTCAGCTCACATGGATCCAAGCTTTTTTATCTGTCATTCGATAGGGCCCATCACATGTTAAATTCTTTGTTATCAAAGTTGGCAGCAACCACAGACCTCCCTCCAGTCACATCCACACCAAGGCAGCTGAAATAAAGTATAAGTGTCCACTTCTATTTCTGACTTTTAATTTTCCTCCATTTCAGTCCCTGGAGATATCTCTAACTCTCACATGCAGTCAATTATGCACATAAAAGGCTTTATGTTATATTTTATGCAATTTTCATAAGTTTTTTTAGGAAGAGGATTTTCATAATAGCCAAACAGTCTTATTGCTGGAAATGCAGGTCCTAGAACTAGATTTTGAAGTTTAAGTATACCAGAAATTTCAGGTTATGCAGACCCTGTAACCATAGATGAAGGAAGAGAGGATTGCATCAAGGAACTATGGGCAAATTTTATAAAAGTTTCAATGTATAATATAATTATTAAGTATCTAACTTTTATAGTTTTAAAATGTTAAGATTTGTACTTTTAATACAATCTGGTTATTATTTTCACCTTTTGTTTTTCATATGTGAATAGACAGAGACCAAAGGAAGGCACAGACTTATACAAAGATACAAGGCTACCTAGTGGGAGAGACAGATGGTGTGTTTTGTTTCCCTCTCCACAATTTCATGTTTTGTTTTGTTTTCTTATAAATTAGCATGTATTGATAGAAACTTTAAGAAACTTAATTTTAGAGTTAAACTAGCTAAAATTGTTTTGATATGTTTCAAGTAATCTAAAACACATTTTTTTTCCTATTAAAAGAAAGCAAAACAAAAATTCCCACAAGAGTAAAAAAATGTATTATGGTATTAGTCACAGCAAAAAATGTTACTTATTACAAATTATCTTAATAGTATAAGGAGGGCAGGAAAGGGAACGTAGGGAGCAAGTCTATGTTAAAAAAGACAAAAATCAAAAAATGTTTCTCCACAAATCTAATCTAATGATGGTAATTAGTTCTGTTGGATTACACTTTCATCACAACCTAGGTCTGTCTCTCACACTACATCTCCAAGTGTCCTGTTTTCTCTGCGGAAGGTTTATAAATGCCAGAACCATTGTATAGCAGGTTGTCTCTGGGTTAGGGTTGCAAGACTTGGAAAATAATAGCAACAATAGGTGCAGGAACCAAACAGAACCCCCAAAGTGGAATCTCAGATAAACAACAAACAATTTTTATAATAACCATGTCTCATAAACATGGGATAAGAAATACTTGTACTATTTACTGTTTATTTGTCTGAAATTCAAACTTAACTGAAAATAGTGTATTTTATCTGGTACCCATTATGGATCATAAGCCAGAAGAAAAAGGGGTCCACAGAAATAATAGCTCAGGGTGAAGTCCTTAATTTCCTGGTTAACTTTAATAAAAT
>NW_003852493.1:3376438-3385252 GCF_000181295.1 Otolemur garnettii | reverse complement strand
GAAATTTGATTAGAAATTTCAAAAGGTGTTGTATGGAAAGGCATCCCTTGTTCATTGTCTAGTGATTTCACAGATTACAATAATACTTTCCCAGATCATTTGTCAATGGACTGAGGAAGAAGATATTTGCAGTCAGGTGCTTTTGCCTAAGCTTTGCCCCAGCTTGTGCGACAACAGTGAATAAACATTTTTTCCTTTTATTTAAGAAAAAACTGGTTGGTAGTGAAGGTTTCAGGAGAAGATTAATTTGACTGCTTTATCCTGGGAGTGGCTTGGTGGACTGTGAATGAATATTCAGTCTTTTTAGGAAAAAAAATTGATTACATTTTAAGGGTTGCTATAGGTTTTATGAGCAAACATATGCACCCTATTCCAATTTGCTGGAGAATGAATGTAGTTCTTTAGAACAAAGTGCAATTAAAATATATATAGAAACAAGATAACAAGAGTTCTCTTTCAAGAGCTGAATAAAACTAAAAACCCATAGAATGTCAAGATTTTTATCCTGTTAAGTTTACAGCTAGAAACTTCTTCAAATGCAGTTAAAATACTAATTTTTCTCTCGTTTTCATTTTAGGAATGGAGCGTCAGAGGCTGCTATGTGCAAATAGTTACCCTACCGTAGCTGTTAAAGGAACTTGAGGGAAAATCGTAATGTCTCCATCTTTTTTTTCTTCTCTCTGCTGAATCTGAACTCCCAGAGTTGAGGGTTAGAGTTAGAATTTTTTTAAATCCATTTCTTTAAGTTTCGCTAAACCAAAACAATCAACTTTCTTGTTAAATTTTCTGAATGTTCACTGCGACTGAGGATATTCATGATTTGAAAAAGTACGTACTTAAAATGAGAGAAGAGATAAAGGTATTTATGTCAACACAGAATTTTTATCAGTTTATAATCTGTAGAGCACTGATTTAAAAATTCAAGTGAAATATTGGTTTAAAAAAGTTTCGAACTGTGTGCAAGAGTGAGGTGATAGAATTTTATGAAGATTAAATGAGCTAAAACATGACAAGTACTTAAAATATACAAAGAACTACACAAGAGTTAGCTTTATCATTGATATTAACTCGGGGCTATGATGACCAAACTGAATTTTTCATTTCTACAAGTTCAACACGTGCTTCTCCCCTTGTCTTTTCAACTTACTAAGTTGTTCCTTCATCTACTCCCACTGCTCAAGTCTAAAACTTTGGAGTCTTCTCTGATTTCTTTCTCATGTTTTCCATGTCAGTAGGCCTTGTTATTTTGCCTCTTAAGTATATGTCAAATGCATTTAACTTTATCCATCTCTCTTGCTAATGAACCCCATCACAATCTGTCATTTAGACCTCTGTAACACGTTCTTAAATGGTCTCTCTGACTGTTGCCCCATACCAATCATTTTATATGAGGTGGTGAAAGTGACATTTTAAAACACAAATCAAGTTATGTAACTTGATGAAAATCCTGCAATAAGCATCTTATTATACTTTTAATAATATCCAAGTCTCTTGGTATGGCCACAGGAGCCTATGTGACCTTGCCCCTTCTCTATCTCTGACCTCAGGTCTCACATGTCTGTCTACATAGTGGCTCTCTCCCTTAATTAAATACTCTAAACTTATTTCTGCTTCAGAGTCCTTGCAGATGCCATACCTGTGCTTTAACTCTCCTTTAAGTCTCTGATTTGTTCCTGCTCATCATCCATGTTTCTGTTGAAATGTAGCTTTCCCTACCACTAACTGAACTCTTGTGAGCCATTGCCCTCTTTCATTCCCTATGGTACTCCTCACATTAGATTTTTATAGAGCTTCTTCATATGTGAATAATTTCTTTACATATTTATTTGTTCATATGCTTGTTTGCATTTGTTCAGCAGTTTCTGGAAGAAGAGATCTTTGAGAGCAAGAACCTGTCTTTCTTGATCATGGAACAAAACGCTGATATATAAGATGTTCAGCAACAACCTCTCTCCCTCCCTTCTTTTCCTTCTTTCTATTTCTTTTTCTCTGCCACTCTTACACAAAAGAAATATAAAGATAAATTTGTGTATATGCAAATGGCTTTGCGATCTGAATATATTTTAGAAATCTTTGCATATCAATATATTTAGTTATAATTTTAAAATAGCTATGAGGTAGTGTTTGAAAAATCATTATTTAATTATTCCATAGTGAGGGATGTTAAAATGGTTTAATAATTTTTTTCTTTAACAAGCAAGCAATCATTGCTGTAATAAATGCCTTGCAATAGTCTTTATTGCTCATGTGCGCTTGCATTTCTGTAAATTGATTTCTAAAGTGAAATAACTCTGTAATTAAAAGAGATTCTTTCCTAAAAGGCTTAATTTAAAATACAGAAACCTGCCCATTTTTTCCACCTTTACCAAAACTGGATATTAATATCTTCAAGAATTTATCTCTCATTTTTGACATAACATTAGAATCTTATTTTGACATAACATTAGAATCTTAGTCTTGGTTGAACACTTAATGAGGATAATATTTCTGTGTAATTATTGGCTGATTATATTTTTTTCTCTAAGTTGTTTTCACTCATTCTTTTCTATTTTTGGAGAATGTTTTGTTTTGCTGTGTAAGAGCTAGATATATTTTCTGGTTATAAATATTTTGACTCTTGTATATTTTGAAAATATTTTTTCCTAGCCTGTGCCTTGCTTTTTATCTTTGGCTATATGATGTTTGAAAACATAGTAGTATAAAAGTTATCCAAGTCTGTCAAATGCTTCCTTTATATGTTTTAGATTTGTGATTTGTTACAAAAAGACTTTTCCGTTTTAAGACTATTAAAGTATTTCCATTTTTCCTAATATGTAATATGTAAAAATTTCTTACCTTTGTCTTTGTACCTAACTGAAATACACCATTGACTGTGTTGTATGCATGTATGGAATCAGATTACATTTTCTGAATATGACAAGTTATTACATGATCACTTACAAAATAGTCCATTTTTTCTAAATGATTTAAATTCTTAAATGCTCACATAGGCAATTACCTCTTTCTGGCGTCTTTTCTCTTGCCTTGATTTAGTCTATGTTTCTTCAAAATACACACTACAAATTACCAATGCTTTATTTCATATTATGATAGTAAAATAATCATAGCATACGGTATGCCTACATTTTACCATGAATTCTATTGCATGGAAAATTGAGATATACATACTAACTTTCCTGCCCAAGTAAAGAGATGGCAAAAGTATAAAATTTAGTTCTCAAGTTAAAAAAAATCTTGTCCTTATAAGTTCAAATATATGAGAACTGGAGACAGTGAATATAGAAAAAGCATGATTATTTATTTATTGATGTTTGGTTATTGAAGAGAATGATATGATATCAGTTAACTTCTGGAAATCATTTTTTAAAGCAGCAATTCTCAATGTGTATGTCACAACCCCTTTGAGGATCTCCTGAATATCAGATATTTACATTATGATTCATAATAGCAGCAAAACTACAGTTATGAAGTAGCAATGAAAACAGTTTTGTGATTGGGGGTCACCACAGCATGAGGAACTGTATTAAAGGGTCATGGCATTAGGAAGTTTGAGAACCACTGTTTTAAAGTTTAAATACACTATTTAAAAATTTAGCAGGAGAGTTGAAATGAGTGTGAAACTCCCCAAACCCTATGAGCAGCAGAGAAAGATGGCTCAATGGAAACCTCCAGTGATCAGCTTTCTGACCTAACACCTAATTCAACAAGTATATATACAAGAAATAACCTTCAGAAGAAGCAAAAATCAGGTAAGTAATTATACAACCAGGTTTTAACATTATATCAAGAAAAGAGGCCTTGTAGAGGGCAGCAAAGACAATCTTGTATTGTCTAACACCACGCCCCTAGGAGTGCCATGTCAGCACACTATGTGGAGAATCTGTGTGTCCATGGGAGGGACAGCGTAGTGATTATGGGGCTTTGAACTGAAACTCATGGCCACCCTGGCACAGGAGAGCATGGCACAGGGCAGAATTCTGCCAGTTACCCAGATACAGAGCATTTGGGACAGCTTGGCCAAAGGGAAATTCTCCACTCCAAAGCCTGAGTTTCCCCTACTCCCACCACTGGCAGCCAAAAGGCAACCTTGGGCTTGGACTAAATTTGTAATATTAGTCACTGGAAATAGCTGAAAAGAGTGAGTAAAGTTTTAACAAGAAAAAGAAAATTTGTTAACAATTTGCACACTAAGCGGTGCCCATCCTAGTTAGTATAAGCTCTGTGGAAAGTGCAGTTTTGGGTTTTATACACAACTTTGAGGAGTATCAGCTATTTCTTGGAAGTCTCCCTGGCTTTGAATTAACTCTGTTCTCAAAACATATCACCTTCAATGTCTTGAAAGCAACCTGCTTCAAGATCCTGATAATAATCAACTTGTAAGGTCTTTATCAGATTCATTTCTATAACAGCCCAGATCCAGCCTATCCAAAATAGCCTAACTATGAACATGGTGATTCAGGGGTAGAATCTTGCCTGTCAATATATCCATCATCCACCCTGCTCAGACCCAGCTGACTGCCTAACAGTAGGCGGTCAGGCCACAAAAGCTGCAGTTCTTGGACAATTCCTGTGGCTATGCTGGTTCGGAGCCTGTGGACCTGGGGGGGTACATGACTAAGCAAGAAATAGCAGCTGCAGCCAAGCAGTGCCTGTCCCACCCCTCCCCCAACTATAGGGAACATGGCCATGGAGAGAGTCTTCTTCCACTTGCGGAAAGAAATGGGAAGAGCTCAAAGCACTTTGTTTTGCCACTTGGATACCCACTTAGCCACCATAAAATAAATTACCAAGCAGACTCATGAGGCTCTGAGTCCAGGCCTTAGTTCTTGAATGGAATTTATAGTCCCACCTTAGGCCAGAAGTATACATGCTGCCCAGAAGGGAAAAGACCCAATCTCTGGTGGGATTCACAACCTTCTGACAAAAGAACCCTTGGGTTTTGAATAAACACCAGAAGTATCAGGCAATAGTCACCTCTGGCTTTGGTTGAGACTGGACTGGTCGTAGGTCTCTCAACTCTAGCAGCCCAGCACAGAAATTGAGGGAAGAGAGTGAGAGACTTTGCCTGGTAATCCAGAGAATTCTCTTATACCAAATATAAGCTTACTAAGGTGGTACCACCAGTGCTATATTATCATTGCAGTGACCAGTGCTTAGATCACAATTCTCAATTTCCTTTGAATATCTGGGAAGCCTTTTCAAGAAGGATGGGTTCAAACAAGCCAAGACGGTGAAGATCAAAATATTATATACTTAACTCATCAATGCCCAGACACTGGCAAACATCCACAAGCATGAAGAGCATCAAGGGAAATGTGACCTCACCAAATAAACCCAAACCCTATATAAATAAAGGAAAAATGGAGTAAGAAAATATGAATAATATAACAAATGGCAGGATAATAAGAAATAAGTTTAAGTAGAACACCTACAGAAAAATATATAGGAAGAATAATCTCACATAGACCAGTAAATATAATGATATATATTAATGGATTAAATAACATTTTTAAACATAGAGTACTCTTGATTTGACTCTTGACTTGTCTTTTATCTTTTTAAAACTATGCTTTATTATATAAGAATCTCACAGAAAACAAAATTATGCAGAAAAATAAAACTGAAAGAATAAAAAAACTTATAGGACATTACACAATATAAACTAACTTCGGACAAAAAATGAATCAAGAAGCATTAAATAAGATGGAGGCATACTGCATACCTCTACCAAGAATATGTATAGTTAAGTGCCTTTTTCCAATTGGTAGATTATTCCTACTTTCTCAGAAATAGAAAAAACAGTAACAAAGGTAAATGACAAAGATGTAGATTTAAGAAATACTGTTTTAGGTCATAGATATATATGCATATATATTTGGTTTTGCACCAAATCAACAGAGATAGTACATTAAACTCAAATTTCTTTTTTTAAAAAATTTCTTATAGCATAACTATGTACACTAATGCAATCATGGGGTACAGTGTGCTTTTTTTCATATACATTTTGAAATACTCTTATCAAACTAGTTAACATAACCTTCATGTCATTCTCTTAGTCATTAAGTTAAGACATTCATACTCTGCTTTTAGAAAGATTCACTTGTACCCTTGTAAGATAAACCACGAATCACCCTCCCTCCCCCATCCACCCCTCTGGCCTTCCTTCTCCCACCTCCTTCCCATATTCTAAGACTATAATTAGGTTATAACATTCCTATAAAAGCTATGAATTAATTTCAAAATAGGGCTGTGTACATTGGATACTTTTTCTTCCATTCTTGAAATACTTTACTGAGAAGAACATTTTCTAATTCCATCCATATAAACATGAAGGAGGTAAAGTCTCCATCTTTCTTTAGGGCTGCATAGTGTTCCACAGTGTACATATACCACAATTTAAACCTGCCATTTGATCCTGCAATTCCTTTATTAGGTATATATCCAGAAGACCAAAAATAGAATTACAACAAATATATTTGTATCAGAATGTTTATTGCAGCCCAATTCATAATTTCTAGGTCATGGAAGAAGCCTAAATGCCCAGAGACCCATGAATGGATCAATAAACTCAAATTTCAATGGCTCATTCACAGAAATTGCTGAATAAAACCCCAGGACAATTTACAAACAAATGTCCAGAAAATTCTAATATACCAAAAATAAGAGAGGCTATATTATTTGATCATTTGATGTTAAAATTAGAAATGAATCACAAAAGAGAGTCCCATGGCCCCAGTAATCTATCTAATGAGATCTTTTAAAGCACTTTTCTGTCTAACTTTTGCTTGTCAAGATGAAAATACAACTGAGTTAAAAACATATTGAAATGAATGACAAAGAGAATATTTGTATATGTCAATTTCTTATTAAAAAGAAAGCAAGACTCAGAAAATGTAATTTATAGCCTTTCCTTATTCATTATTAAAAATAAGAAAATTAGGAAGTGTCTTATGTGTTTTATGTAAGAGAAAACAGAAAATAATGATTATAAACACATTTCTTGAATACTTACTATATGCCAACCACACTTTTTACCCTTTAATCATAAATTTATTGAGACTTCAACTCTATGAGTTAAAAAATAATTATCTCTTTTTATAAATAAGAAGATAGAGAGTAAGAAACTTATGTAGGATTGATAACGAAGGAAAAAATAAAACCTAGACTACATAATTAAATTATAAATATTGTTCTTTGAAAGGGCCAATTAAAGCAACCAAACCCATAACAAATCTGACTATTTATATAATACAAAAATAAAGAAAATGCAAAATAAATATTAGTAATAAAACATTCCAACATGCAGGTGTAAGATAGAGTTTTAAATATTTATGAAAATAATAGCCCCAACTCTACCACAACAAACTTAATAATCTTGATATGGATGATATAGTATATGAATAGGTGAATACAATACAGAATTTAAAATTGACTCAAGAAGTAAGACTTTTATAAAAAAAGTTAGTACAGAGCAATATTTATAAAAGAAACTAGAAGATACTTAATGCTCTACTTCAGAAAGTGTATGGCAGGTTTGGTGGCAAGTATACCCATTTACTTGACAAATACTGACTGATTCTTGCTCAGAGGAAGAAAGTCCTTTTACAGAATGGCTTGCTTCTGTCAGAAAATGTCAAAAACAGTTTTTCCTATGTACTCTTGTCCTCCAACCCACCTCCAGTTCCAACTTTAATTAATACTCCCTGGAGTCCAAAGATTATTATCTTTTTTAATATGTATGACATAAACTACTTTTTTAGTATGATGAATTCGCTATTAAACCTTGCTCCCTTTTGGGAGAATACACACACACACACACACACACACACATATATTTTGGGGGAATACAAATACACACACACACATATACACAAATGTTAAAAGGAAGAGGCAGAGAGACCAACAGAGACACAGTGCACAATTATGCTCACAAACCAATCTTGTGTTCTTCTCAAGAGCTAGCCAGTTGTGAGACAGTCCCACCTATTTTAAAGGTGCTTTTGCAAAGCTAGGGCCTGCAGTTCTTCCAGGAGTGGCCTCGAGAAAGAAGGCACTTTAACTGCCTTAGCTCCTCTAGGGGCCGGGCTTCTCACTTGTCTTCATCCCCTGGTGATGATGTCTGAATAGCCCAGAGGTTCATAAATTCAGGGGCTCATGAACTGACCCACTCAGTGGCTGCCTTCCCAGAATACTCATGCATAGTGGGGGCCAGTACAAAGTGGCTTCATAGGCATTCCTAGGTATTATTATTATGAATAAGCATAGGTCATTGTGACTTATTGGTATGAAAAAGGGAACATGGCACAGAGGATGGGATGCCTAGTAGATGTAAGAATCCAATCAATCATGCATGACAGCACATTGCAATCTTTAACTTGGTAAAATGTTTTTAAATGCACACAAACATGTGTATATGTGCTGTTATAATACATAGGATGGTAAAGAATATCAATTATATTAAAGTGTTTTTCTGCCACAGACTATTTTGGGGTAGGTCCTATGTTAAGATCCCCTTTCAGGTCTTGTCATCACACTATTTTAACTTTAATTTTATGACTTCTAAGTTCTGGTGGGCCTTCAGTGATGTCCAAGTATCCTATATTTCGATAACCTTTCACTGTTCCATCCTTGTAGATGACTATTACCATGTCCTCTCTTCACCTCAAATCTCTCATATTCTTAAGCATATTGGATAAATTTACCATACAGTAAAAAAATTATATTACCATGTATAAAAATTATTATATTATATAATACAATAATCTCTCATGTCCTTAAGCATGCTGAATTGGTTTTCTGTGCATTTTTTTTTTT
>NW_003852493.1:3371848-3376405 GCF_000181295.1 Otolemur garnettii | reverse complement strand
CTGATGGTCAGATATCTCCATCTCTTCAGGGCTATCATTGGGACTTTGTTTTGTATGTTAGATAAGGTATTAATTAATAAGTTTTTCTTGATGCTTATGGATCCATATACATTTATGAGTTAGGTGTTTTATTCCAATATCCACAATTGGGCATTGCTTGTGCCCATTTGTCTTCAATGAGCCTGTCCAGAAATCAGAGTTGACTGTTAACAGATTTCATGTCCACTGTGTATATTTTTGCTCTAAAGGGCACACTAAGCCTTAGTTCACTTTGAGTCTCATGAGGGCTTCAAGTTTGGCATGGCTTTCTTGTCCAGATGGACCTGGGGAAAAGCCATGGATGGTACTTGGGCAGTATAGGAAAGGTAGCCAAGAATCTGAGTTGGGACGCCTCCCTTGTTGTTGGCTAGGGTGGGCATGTGTTTCTCAGAGCACCCGAGCACAGGTAGGTCAATTCTCTGACTGCTGTAAGAGGAGCTGGATCTAACTCTAGTAGAATCTGCTGAATCCCTCCTGAATCTGCTGTGGGAGGGAGACTAGTGAGCCCGCTCCAGTGGCCCAGATGTGCATGCTTTTTAGCAGTTTTTACATATGGAGAGGAGTTCCCCAAATCAAGAAAGAGACAGAGCTGAGACTGAACCCTCTAAGTAGCTCCTGTGGGAGCACAGGTCCATTACAAAGATTTAGATAAATCAATAATTCCCAGGCTCTGAGATATGAGTGAGTTTCCCTTTGCATTCTTGTGTGAGCTGCAATAAGCTGGGACCACAGATGAGGAGACCTAGAGATGAATTACAAGATATTTTTCAGATCCACTACTAAGATCAATGTCAGCAGACAAACTGGTCTTTCTCTTGAGTCACTAGTATGTCTGTGGACAGCTGCAGAATTCATTTTTTGGTGGGAGTTAAGAAAGATTTCTGTTCCACCATCTTGCTGATATCACTCTTCTATTTCTTTTATAATTCTCAATAAATGTTTTCACTCTAACTACTTATTACCTTAAGATAATTTTAATATAAATATACTATTATTTATTTTATTATAGATTTTATTTAACCTAATTACTCCAATATGGATTTTACTGATATTTTTGACACAATCTCTATTGTTATAAAGTAAATAGGTCAGTAGATACTTCATAGAAAAATTTAGATTTTAAATAGACCCTGTAGGAAAAAATAAAATTGGAGGTGGGGAGATTTCAGGATCCAAAATTTTAAGACTGATACTTAATAATTATGAATAATTTATAGTAATGTTTCACAAAGTATAGTTTCAGGACCCATGGAGTTCTCTGAAAGCACCATTCATATTCTTTATAGTGATCTAAAGATATTATTTGGCTTTTTTACTCACATTCTATCTTGATTACCATGCAGTTTTCCAGAGGCTACGTGACTTATAATTACATCATTGTTTCCAAGAAAATGTAAATTCTATGATCTTGTAATTTACGACATTTGCAATTTTAATTTCAAATATGTAACTATCAATAGATGTAACTCATATAAAGGAAAATTCTTTAAGTTCTTTAATAATAATAAAAAGGGAAAGCAATCTTGATACCAAAATATTTGAGAATCCCTAATTTAGGATGATGTTCAATACAAGTTAAATGGAATGTATGTGTAAGTGTGCTGTAAGGTGTACTTACCCTAAAAAAGTAAATCCTGGTTATTCTCTGGAATAAATGTCAGAATAAATAATGTAGAACTCATTCTGTACCAAAAGGGTTCAGATCACAGGGTGGACATTGCAGATAGGCAGAGGAGGTGGCAAGATGATCATCCCCACACACTGTGGAACTTTTTAAAAGAGGAAAACTCCCAGGTGAAGAGAACTTCCTGGCAAAAAAAAAGTTTAGAAAAAGCTTTTCCTGTAGTTCTCATTTAAGTCTTTTCCATCTCTTCCTCCATAACATTCTCATGCCATTAGGGAACTCTATTTGAAATACTTAGAAATCCATACTCCTTTATAAGGCTCTTTGTATCTGTTTGGGAAAATACAACAAAATAAGCACTGTTTAAAAAGAGGGAAGATGAAACAATTTGAAAAATAATTTTCAACAATTTTCATTCTCATTTTGAGAAAGAATTTAACTGAACCTAACAATTAATAAAGCAAGGGAAGAGTTAAACAGTTTCTAAATTGATTGAGAGGGTAGATGGCAATATTATCTGTAATGGACTGAATGTTTGTTTCTCCCTAGAATTCATATGTTGAAACCTCAATCTCCAATTGTATTTGGAGATACGGCCTTTATGGAAATAATTAGGTTAAATAGGATTATAAAAGTGAGGTCTTGATCTGATAGGGTTTGTGTATTTATAAGAAGAGATAATCTCTCTTTTTTTCCTTCTCTCTTTCTACCCTAGGAGGACCCAGTGAGAAAGTGTTAGCCTGCGTGCCACAAAGGGAGCCTTCACCAGAAATCAGATTGATGGGAATCTTGATCTTAGATGTCCAGCCTCCAGAACTATGCAAAAATAATTTCTATTTTTTAAACTACCAAGGCTATGGTCTTTTTGTAAATGATATTCCAATCTTGGAGATTATCATATAAGACAAAAATCTTTGATGGAAAAAGGGACTAGGGAAGACAGATTTAAGAAGCAAAATAATGAATTGCAAAATATTACTTTCCTTCTTAAATCATCTAAGTTGACTAAAATTTCTCAATATTCCTTGGATTTAATGTTTCTTGACTTTTTTTCAGTGTTATCTAAAAGATGGAGCACAGTAAACACTTATTTTTATTGCTCTTTAACACTTTAGTGTTGAATTTGCTACTGAGATTAACCATAATTAATTGAAACTGAGAAGAATTAATACAGAATAGTTAAGGAAGATTAGTGATAGCATACAACTAACCAGTGCTCACCACTGTCTATAGGAAGACAACAGAGTCATTGAATCTGAGATTTTGCAAACTGAGAAGTCCTTATTTTACTGATGATAAAGCTAAATTCCACAGTTGCAGAGTGATTTATTCCTGAACCCACAAATAGAAGGATGGATAGTACTTGAACCCAAATATCTTCACTCATAAAACTTTCCACTAGGAGTTCCCAACATTTTTGTTGGGTAGTTAGTGACTTTTAAGTCACGGTTTAGGTGAACTTTTTTTGGGGGGGGGCGGTTTACATGTTTGCAAGTAATATTAAATATTATCCAGATTTAAAAAACATTTTTGGTGAAACATTTATTGCCTTGAACCATGTAGAGGTAAAAGAAAGTAAATAATCCCTACCAATGAGCTTTGAGCTCATATTTTCAAAGTTAAGATTTGAATGTAATTGCTGCCCAGATAGTAGATGACATTCCACAAATGTCATCAATACCTATTGCTATAAAATTGCTATGAATCAAAATAATGCATATTGTTGCCATATTTTCTAAAATGCATGCTTATTCTTAAAGTTTTATTTTTTCAAATTAGTCTGTAAAAGACACTTCTCTCAGGGCAGGTACACTACTAGAATGTTTCTTTTTTGACTTGGGGTGTCTTACTGATTCTTTCATTTCCTTCACTGTTGGGCTTGTGTTTGCCAATACAGTCCCCTGTAGAGAGATTTTTAAAAATTCCCAAATGTTTTGAAAAACACTTTAGAAGGTAACTTCTGCCAAAATATAATTAGACAGGAAACCTGGATTTGGGGAGACAGTCTTTATAACTGCCTTATTTTTTCTCCCCTATTCTTAAAAAGACTCTTAAAATATTGTCTTCATAATTATCCCTTCTCCTTATTTTTGGCCTTTTCCATAATGGCTTAAAAATTCTTCTAAACAATAAGAACAAATGTTATAAACAAACTCTTTCACAGGCTTTTTCTTCATCACACCCTCCTCCTCTTCCTACACTCTGAATAAAACAAAGACAAAAACTTCACAAAGCAGATTTTCATGAAGCAAAGGCAGAAATCATAAATCTAAGAAAAATAAGGCATAGGTCAATTTGCCACAACTTATCAATATATTTAGTTTCTCAACAGGACTTTTCTATCATATCTAAAGGAAGTTGATCCCATTAGCAACAAGCCAGCGTGGTGGTGTAAAAGCTGTTGACTATTCTGGCATTGATTCTGCCCACGAAAATATGCAGCATGTTACAAGTGGAATTTACCCTTTGGCCTTTAGCTCCCCCTCTTCTCAAACCAAGAAGTATTGTTTGCACTGTGAGACTAACTTTTCCACCAGCTACAAGTGTTTGTAGCTTATTACTAAATGATCCTAAAACAGTTCCAGCAAGTATGGAATTCTTTTTCTCATGAACACAGGGGAAGAAACAAAACAGGTTTAAAATTGCCAGTTTTCAAGAAAGTAAAGTACAAATATTCTCTGAGATACATTTTCTTTATATTTCGGTGCACTTTTTATTTCAAAAGCATACTAAAAATAGGACACAGACTTATATGCAGCTGAGAAGATATAGTGATTTCCAATATTTTGATTCCCGATCATTCATTACCATCTTAAAATTAGCTTTACTTTTAAATTATATCAAAGAATTAAAATAATTTGGAGATATTTCTAGAGTTTCTAAAAGCAACATTG
>NW_003852493.1:3368591-3371471 GCF_000181295.1 Otolemur garnettii | reverse complement strand
TTATAGCCATTTTTATTGACTTATATTCAAGAAAAAAAGTAAAATAGAAAATAGTTCAAGTTAGTACTTGAGGTAGGAAGAGAATCAAAATATAATCTTGCGTCTATGAAACCATTCTGTTGTTGCTGAACACTTCGCTTACTGTGGTAAGAATAATTTCATAAATGCATGACAATTTTGTGAAGAAAATGACTGTAATACATCGTGAAAGTGGGAAAAGAAGAAAAACTGGAAAGAGTTAAAATACCAAATGTGATTTTCTTGGTTTAATCATCTCAGATTTCAGATTAGGATCTGAGATTTATTTAAGTCTCTTTTGTTGAAGCATAAGGATGGAGTTCTTGTCAGAAATTTGTTCACTTTTCTTGGCTGTAGTAAAATTATAAATGCCGTACAAATAATGGGTTTTTTCGTAGTCTGCCAAAAAAGTGGCAATAAAGAGTTAACTAAATATATCCACATCTCAAAAGCATTTTAATTTGAATTTTAGAATAAGACTGTAGTTAATTCACTTTTAAATGCTGCAAACTTTCTTAATTGTAAGAAGTAAAAATGGAATTTATATATGAAAAACTGTATGGTTTGTTAAAGAGAAAGAGAGGCCAAAAAACACAGACCGAAAATGTTGGTAATCTTTTTCTAATCCATTCAAAGACTGAATGATGTCAACGCTGGAGACCCTCCCTAGTTCAATATTCTGCACTTTAGCTAATGACAAGAGGCATAAGAAGAGAAGAGACCAACCATATAGTATTCTCTCTCGTTTTACTCTATAGTCTGATTTACATGTCTCAATTGTTGTGAGAAGGAAAATATCTGAAATATTTTCCAAAGTGTTTACAATCCTTCTCTAGAGTGGTCAGGGGTTCAAATCATCACTGATTAGGTAGTCTTCTCCACAGCTGGACATAATAAAGAAAGGCACAAAGGGATGCAGGAATAAGAAAAATACATTTAATTTTTATCAGTTTCATTGGCGTATAATTCATGTGAAATAAAATTTGTAAATTTAACTGTGTCTTCAATAAGTTGTAAAAATGTATATAGTTGGATAATCCATACCACAATCATAACATAGAACGTTTCCATCACCTCAAAAAGCTCCCCTGTGCTCCCCTTGGAGTGAACCCCTTCATCAGCCTTTGACAACAATTAATTTGATTTCTCTCTTTGGCTTTTTAAGCATTTCATTTAAATAGAATAATAAAGTATGCGGTCTTTTTTTGTGCTTGGTTACCATTTAGCATAACACTTTTGAAATTAATCTATGTTGTTATGTGTTTCAGTAGTTATTTTTCTTTTCACTATTGAGTTGTATTGATATTTCATTATATTCAACAAATTGTTATTCACCAAGGAATAAACACACCAGTTTTTGTTTAGTGTTAATAAATCTTTATAAATATTTGAGTTTATGCCTCTATATAAACAAATGCTTTCGTTTCTCTTGGAGAAATACCTAAGGAGTAAGATTGCATGGCCATAGAGTAAAAGTATATTTAAGTTTATAAAAAAATTGTCAAATTCTTTCCTAGAGAGGCTGTTACCATTTTTCACTTTCTTAATCAATACATTAGAGTTCCAGTGGCACTGCATTCTCAGTAGCATTTGGCATGGGCAGAATTTTAATTTCAGCCATTCTAGTGGTATTATGATCTTAATGTTTGCTTCCCCCCCAAATTTATATGGTGAAGCCCTAACGCCCAATGTGATGATATAGACGGGTATAGCCTTTGGGAGGTAATTAAGTTTAGATGCAGGTATGAGGGTAGAAATGATGGATGAATGCTCTTAAAGGGGAAGAGACACCAAACCTTCCTCTCTTTGTATTGTGAAGATACAGTGAGGTGGTCAAAGTGGAAGAGGAACCTCATCAAGAACCGAATCTGCTGCCATCTTTGTCTTGGACTTCCCAGTCTCAGGAACTTTGGGAAATAAATATGTGTTGTTGAAGACACCCATTTTTATGATATTTTGTTTTAGCAGCCTGTGTTTACTAAGATAAATGAGGATGTAGGAGTACCTCATTGTAATGTAAATTTGCAACTTCCTAATAAACAATGGTGTTGACATTCTTTATTTGCCTGTTTGCAATTCATCAGAGTAGTATCTACTCAAAGATTTGATCATTTTTGCTCAATATTTCAATGAAGTTGTCTTCTTATTAAGTGAATTGTAAGAAGAATGCTTCTTCTGGATTCACATATTCCATGTATTCTGGATTCGAGTCTTTCCTCTTTTTATAAAGAGAGAAAAAGTTTTTATTTGGGGTGAGTGCAATGTACTAAATTTTTTTTCTATTACTGACCCAGTTTTTGGAATAATATCCATCTTGAGCTCTTTTCTCCTATTTTCTTCGGGAAACTTTGTAGGTTTAAGCACCACATTTAGAACTGTGGTCCATTTTTCTTAATTTTGGCAAATGGTGTATAGTAAGAATAAAGATTCATTTATTTCTTTTTGTACAGAAATATCTAACTGTTCCAGAACTGTTTTTGAAAAGTTTGGTTTTTTCCCCATTTAAATACCTTGACACCTTTGTCAAAACTTCATTTATGGTATGTCTGTAATTCTATTTCTGAACTCTCTATTCTATTCCTTTGATTAAATGACTACCCTTTGCCAATATCACATTGTCTTGATTAGTGTAGCTTTATTATAAGTCTTGAAATAAGGGATTGTAAGTCTTCCAACTTTGTTCTTCATAAAAATTATTTTGGTTATTCTAGTCTTTGTATTTCATATAAATTTTAGAATCAGATTGCAATTTCCATGAAAAACCTACTTGAATTTTGTATGAGAATATATTGAAAATGATAAATTTTTTGGTCTTGTTTCTTTAAATAGTTTTGTAGTTTTCAGTGTTTATATATATGTTAA
>NW_003852493.1:3363052-3368191 GCF_000181295.1 Otolemur garnettii | reverse complement strand
AGGAAGATTTCCAGACTAGTTAATTCAGTATTATGTGATATGATTGAAGAACTAGATATTTGTCATAGTTCCATTCTCACAGGCTGACCATGTTGACTTTAGACTTAGATTTATTTTATCATAGTCATAAAATGGCTACAAAATCTCTAAAAATCATATTCTCGTACACATATGCAAATCCAAAGCCTACATCAGGAAATATTTCTTCAAATGTCTCTTTATAAGAGATTTACTTCCAAAACTATCTTCCCCTAAGGCCCATCATTCAAAATTCCATTGCATACTCTAGTTTGAACAACTATTAGTGGCTCCCACTGACCAAGACTCATCCACTAGGGCTGGTGAAACATCATCCTCATGTTAATCATGTGACTATCTCAAACCTAAACAAACTCAAGTTCCCTTCTCAAGGAACAATAAGGGCTAATAGCCAATGAAGAATCAAAAAGAGTTTTTCAGGTCTCCAGTAGTTTTGAGGATGCTTTTATATGCTTCTAATTACATGGCAATTGAATGATAAAAATAGTTATTTTTAAACTTAACTTACATGCATTATTGTCAGGGGACAGGCATATAGTATATATACCAATCCATATCATTCATGATGGTTACACATCAAAACATAGATAAGTTAGTGGAATCACAACTCAAATACAGATCTATAGTAATAATACACAGAAGATTTTAGAAAAACCCTTTATTTCTCCTTGAGAAACTATTCTATTTAAGGTCTCTCACATTTAGAAAATCATTTTTGAGTAAAACAATGGAAAAAGGAAAAGGCCTTATTCATGTTATTTTTGGGTTTGATAAATAATGGCAAAAATGACTAATATTTTATCTGTGATCTTAAAAAAAGAAACACATTAAAGTAACTAAAAAGAAACTGGCCAACTAACACACATGAAGAGAATATGAAATAACAAAGCATAATGTTCGAATATTGTTCATTGATCTCTTAAAATAGATATTTATATGTGAAAGTGCTTGAGACTCCAAAAGGGCCTACTTAATTAAACATAAATACAGAAAAGCATTGAAGTGAGAGATTAGACAATTCTTTCAGTTATTTTCTTACTAAAAAGGCCCAGCATTTTTGGCATATGTGATCCTAGTCATTGCTCTCCCTTCCTCGTAAAACATCTTATGTCCAAAAGTCTTTAATATAATTCTTGATATTTAAATGTTAAAACTTTAAATTTGAAAAGTAGTTTTAAGAAATTAGACCACCTAGTGTTCAATTGCCAAATTCCTACATTTCTGCATGAAAATAACTTTAGAAAATTATATTTTCTGATATCACAGAGATTATATTTTAATACATATAGATATACATAATATATGTGTGTATAATCACACTGTGACTCCACCAAACATACAGGATATAAACTCTAGGACTAAGAAAAAGAGACCTGGGTATGAAAATATAATACTTTAGTTCCTTAGAATTGGGGAAGTTAAGGGCATCTCTAAAATTAAGTAGTCACAGGGAGGTGGGGCAAGCAATGGATGGCAGCTTCCCAGCCCTGCACAGTGTCTGCCAATGGTCGAGACTAGGTGAGCATGGGGGCAATGTTTACACATTGGCACATGTGTACCAGCAGAATTTTAAACCACATAAGTCTTTTACACAGGGAAACATCACACATACATCCCAAAGATGAGAAAGGGGGAAGGATAAGGCCTGGATACTGAGTCTGACTGGCATGGCAGTGACTCAGGGCCCTGAAAGTGGCCTTTGAGACTGGGTGGAAGCTATAGAAACCAGACACTCTGCTCTCAAGAAAGGAAGATAACAAGTGACAATATTAACTACAACACATGTGACTAGCAATTATCTAATCCTTTCTCAGATTCCCAGACATTTATAGCTTTTCAATGTTCAGAGTAAAATATACCTACTATTGAATAAAATTTCCAAAGAGTGAAATTCTCCTGCTAAAAACACCTTCTGCCTTTTTATTCTTCAGATCAGAGAGTTCGAGAGATCAAGCACCCACTCAGTGCAGGGTTCTGTGGAAGATGAGAGGGATGCAATGATGAACAGGACAGATGTTATCCTCTGCAATCTGAAGACCCCCATCAGGATTATTTTTCTGCAGCTTGTAAATGTGCTCTTTTACTTCTCCTGCTTAAAATAAAACAAAACCTTGCAAAATAATATGAATAAAACTGTACTGTCCCTGAAATCCCCTTGGCCTACGAATGTCTGTTCTGTTGCCTAACTCTATGAAAATGTCTTCTACCTTCACTACCTCGATTTAGTTACTTCTCCACTAATTATTCCTGCAAAAAATGTGGAATGAATTTTCCATCACCACATCCAGTGTTCTCCTTTTAGTTTACCTTTGTTTCTCTGAAGTGATGGACAGTTTTTGATGACTTTCTTTTTTTTAGAACTCTCCACTCCACTGGTTCTGTGACTCCATGTGAGTTGTTCGGCCTCAGCATTCTGACGACTTCTCAGTCTTTCTTTGTTTTGTTTTGTTTTTTCCTAGATTTTCTTCTTTTCACCTTACATGGCATCATCAAGTGACCTGGTCTCTCTCTTTCCATCGTGTGTAGCTTTAACACTACTCGTATGCTGAGGTTAATGCTGTACATCCAGTCCAGGCATCTCTTCCTTGCTATTGTGCCTGCTGAACACGTGTGACTTGAAGTCTTCTGAGCATCTAAAGACTTCTATAGAATATAACTTAATACACCCAAATGAACTTATTGTTACTCCAACTCCAAATCTCCTACTCCTCTACGACAAATATCTGTTAATGATTATACTCACTTACCCAAAATGGAACACAGCAGTCAACTTTAACTTTTGTCTCACCTCACTCATTCATTTAATCATCAAATCTAACAGAAGCAACCTTTTAGCATAATGGTTTTGATTTCAGTGTTGGGACTGCCTTCCTTTGTTTCAATCCTAGCTCTGTTACTTACTAGGTCTGTATCTTCTGCAAGGCACTTAGTCTTTCTGTGCCAGCCTCATCATCTCTAACATGGCGATGACACAGCATGGTAAAGTTATGTAAAGGCAGATACCAGTTTGATAATATTGATCAGCTCAAGTGGCTGAAATGAAGAAGGTGCTGAAAAGGATTATTAGCTTTTACCTGACATATATTTTCTCAATAGATGAAGAAAGTATGCCTCGTTTTGTAACCTAAGCAATGAATGAAGAAAAAACTAAAATCAAATTATTGAACTCCAATGCCCTAAACCCAACAGTCATCATTTAAATCCCCAAGACCATTATTTTTAGTCACAATTATTAGAATATCACAATCTCTTAATTTCCTGATGGTTATTGATAGCCACTATCTATAAGTGCTTCCTAACTCTCATTGGTATATATTACTCATACTTCTTTTTTTTTTTTTTTTTTTATCTTAGTTCACCTGTAGTCTAGATTAGTTTCAGAGTATGGCAACATTGGAGAGCTGTGTGAAGCACACTACTTAGTAAATATAGTGAGAAATAAAATTCTTCTACTAATTTTAGTTACAGAGAATTCTCTGAAATACCATGATTTGCAGAACTCCTCAGAAGTGAAAAGGGTATTTCTTAAAATTTAACTATTTTGTATTTTTGAATATAAGTATTCACAAATTTGTACAGCAAACTGTAACCTAACTCTGAATATCATCAAGTGAGAAGATAGCAAAAAAGTAAAGAAACAGAGGTGCAAATACTAATGACAATATAATAGCTCAATTGAATAAAATAAATATTAATAATACAATAGTCCATTGTGGATTTTTCTCTGCCAATAATATATATCCTATTCAAATGAAGCTTACTTCTGCTTTGACCCTTTTTATAGTTTTATTGCAGAAAGTGTTAGCCTATATTAACCACTTACTCGCTAAATATAAGGAAACTGCATGTCACTTATCAGTCTATCCATTGTCATCTCAAATAGGGCTGAATGGTCTGATTTCAAAGTGACAGCTGGTGGTGTCTCTTCCTGATACATGCTAATCCAGTTTTTATTATGGAAAAACTGCCTGTGCTTTCAGACAGCGAAAGGGAGTTACTAAATGTAATCACTAAGGAGGAACCTTGGGATCGCAAACATAAAAGACTAAAATGAACAGTTTTCTCATTACAGAATGGTTTTCTGATTAAATACAGATTAGAGGCAGGGAAAAAATCATTTAGAGATCTAAATAGCATTCTCCATTGTGTATATACGCACAGAATCACAGATACACACATATTTAAATGGATATAGGTATAGAAGTTATAGTCATGTGGATATAGGTGTAGTCACAGACATAGCATTTGCTCTTTCCTTAATATGACCATAGAATAGTTTAAGAGTATGTGAATCAATCCCCATTTCCAAGTTGAAATTTTCTTTGGATTAGAGCATAAGAGAAGTAATTGTTGTTTAATGAAAATGCGACTTTACATAGATCTTTGGTGTGGTTTTATTAAATAACTCTAGAATATACTAAGTTGCGTGAGAGAAATAGAATCAAAGAAATGGAAGGTTTCCTAACATATTTTCCTGTCATGAAAATCTAGAAGAAAGCTGTCAAAAAGGACCTGGTGGCTACTGCATTGTAGTTGCATGAGAGTCACCAGAAGTAAAAGCCCTGGGTGTGTACAGAAGTGTATCTTCCCCATATTTTATTCTACTTTAGGATTTTGATGCTGTTTGTACCATACAATAAACAGCTCCCTAGAATTTTCACTCCTAGCTGTCAATTGAAAAGGCCACCTAACTATTTCATTATGCCTTAATTAATAATACACTTCAATAAAAAATAATTTATTTGCTACACAATTTATCAGCATGTTGAATATCTTGCCCAGGACTTACTGCTGGAATAAAATAAGCATTCTATCTTAGAGAGAACAAGGACACTGCCTAGCTGACAAAAAGAGAGATGTAGAATCATAGCTCAAAGCACTGATGCCCTTTCTCAGTCTCTGCTGAGGCCTCGGTTATTTTGGACCTCAAATCACAAATACAAATAACCATGCTGGAGTTAGGTAGTTATGCCAACAGATGACCATTTTCCAGCCCCTTAGCAATCTGACCCCATTTTCAAAGTACAGGCATTGTGAGTTCAGAGCAGATCATTCCCAAAACGCAAATATGGCAACAAAATGAGGTTTTTTTTTTTTTTT
>NW_003852493.1:3357357-3360829 GCF_000181295.1 Otolemur garnettii | reverse complement strand
TAATCAAGGAGAGCCTTCAAAGACCAGTATAGCAATGCTATAATCAAAATAATCAGATGCTTAAACCTTTGCCACTTTAACTGATCTATTCATAGAAGAAAATCTGATAACAAGATTTCCTGTTCATTGACTGCTAAGAGGGAATGTTGTCATATATAAAATAGAATTTTCATCTTTAATTTTTCTAGAAAAAAATGGTGTTTGGCATTATTTTTTGGTTTTCATTCTTCAGTATTATAAACTGGGATTAAGAGTGTTCTATACAAACACAAGAAATGAACAAAAAGAGAAAGCATATGACATAGACAAAATTATTTACCTACTGCTCTACATTGACTCAGTGATGCTACTGGGAAATAGACTCAAGGGAGAGCTCAAGATTCTATTTCAGAAATGATACTATTTTCATGGCAATAATATATAAAGTAATAAGGTATAAAATAATGAGGTTTTCCCTTCCAAATGTCCTATATTCTTGTTTCAATATTTGTGGAGTGTTTTCTGAAAAACCAAATTAGCTAACCAAGTTTAAGAATTATATAACAGTTAAATTTATATTTTGAAAGAAAAAAAGAAAAATCTATGGCAGAATCACTAAAATAAAAAATTAAAGGTGTACATAGACCACAATTTATTAATCCATTCATGGGCAATGAGCACTTGGGTGCAACTTACAAGGGTACATGTGAAATTTACCAGGTGTAGAATATAAATGTCTTAACACAATAACTAAGAAAATTCCGTGAAGGCTATGTTAACCAGTTTGATGAAAGCATTTCAAATTGTATGTAAAACCAGCACATTGTACCCCATGTTTGTATTAATGTACACAGCTATGATTTAATTAAAAAAAAAAAACTAAAGGATCAAAATGGTGATTTACAGAGGTTCTGATTTAAAATATACCTTTATCTAGCAATTTTTTAGAAAGTGTAATAAGATATAATAAAATTAGCAGAAATTATACCTCTACCATTTGCTATGTTATTCGGATAGATTTGGCCTTATCTCATGTAGACATCACCCAAAATTCTCGATGGAGTCAGAGACCTGAATTATAGTCTATAGGAAAAAGTACTCAATGACTTCATTGATCCTCAATTTCTTCTTTGTAAAATAGAGCTTACAGTAACAGTATTTTCTTCTTTCCAGTATGAATGAGATAATATGTAATAATTTGGCTTGTAACTTGCCAATCATCTTTTTTCAGTATTGTTAGTGTTGATTTATTACTGCTGTCTTGGATTTGAGCTTGCAGGGGAAGGATAGGACCAGTTAATAAAAGGCCCTGAAATCCAAACAATAGCTCATTAACTCTTTTGGAGGTCCTATTTAAAAATTTTTATTCTTAACACCTCATAAAAATCACTGGATTTTTCTATTTTGTGTCTTAGCATCACTTTAAACTCAAATGTCTTCAATTCCTCTTCATTTCCCTGTTTTTGTTAATAACTGTGGTCAGGTCAAACTTTAGAATCCCTTTAACCCTTTTGTTCCTTTGTCTGTCAATTTCCAAACAGTTGAAAATCCCTATTGATATTTATCTCAAAACCTTTTCACATGTTTATTTTCTTTTCTAATTCTACTATTAACATTAATATTCAGGCTGGTGATTATAAGAGCATTCCCTTTAAAAAGCATTTTTTTCTCTCTAATATTTAGTAAATTACATATTCAATGTGAATCGCATAAAGTTTCAGAAAAAATAAGAGTAACAAAATCTCAGCATTTATCACCCAAAACATACTACTGTTAATATTTGTATAAATTTGTTATTTTATGTATAATGTTCATATCACTGGCATCTTGTTGTATATGTGCTGACATTATTGCTATTATTAAATTTTTGGAAGAGAATATTAAGCTATACAGATTATTTATACTCGCTAACATTTCACTGAATAAGTACATTTGGAAGGTAAATTTTAATTACTTGAATAAGTAAAACATGCCTGTAATTCAAAATAATGCAAGATGTACTGTGCATATTATCTTTCCTTTTAAACCTATTTCTCAGCCACTAAATATCGCTCCCCAGAAGTGATCACTCTTGCCAGCTACACACACACAAGTACTCAAAAAACAGTAGTCTATAATTCATGTACTTTGTATTTTGTTCTTTGTTTTAAGAAAGACATTTTAATAATAAATTTAGTAGAGTTAAATTTAGTTTTATTAAATTTAGTTTCATTACCTTTTTCTTTTAATATTTTACAGTATCATAAATAAGACATCATCCTAAGACACAGTCTATGAAGAGTTATCTGACAATAGTCCGGTGGACTATTAGCTAAGCCAAGGGATCCCAACATGTTCAGAAAATCTAAAAAAGTAATGATTATATAAGATGTACTGTAATTGAGCCCTTTTCTGACAGAGCAAACTACTGAGGTATGTGATTCTTTGTCACGAAATATATTACATGTTTAGTAGAAGTTTTGTCCCCTCATTAGTATCCTCTTCCATGATAATGTACTGGTCAGGCACAGTGGCTCACTCCTGTAATCCTAGCACTCTGGAAGGCTGAGGTTGGGTGGATTGTTTGAGCTCAGGAGTTCAAGACCAGCTTGAGAGAGAGCAGGCTCTATCTCTACTAAAAATAGAAAAGCTGAGGCAGGAGAATCGCTTGAGCCCAGGAGTTCAAGGTTGCTGTGAGCTATGAATACACCATAGCACTCTACCAGGGTGACAGAGACAGACTCTGTTCCAAAAAAAAAAAAAAAAAAAGAAAGAAAGAAAGAAAAAAAAATTATCCAGGAGTGGTTCCACATACCTGTAGTCCCAGCCACTCAGGAGGCTGAGGTAAGAGGATCACTTGAGTCCAGAAGTTTGAGGTTGCAGTGAGCTATGGCCATGCCACTGCACTCTAGCCAGGGTAACAAATAAATTAATGTATTTATTTGAACTTTCAATATTATTTCTGCTCACTCAATTGTTTTGTGGAAGTGGTAAGTTAAAATCTCCCAACATGATTGTATGTTTCAAATCCTCTTGATAGTTTTTTTCTTATGTATATTGAGGCTACTATATTTTTAGACTCAAGCAAGTTTCACATTATTATATTTTCCTGATGAATTGCTCTTTTTCTTACCATGTAATGACCTCCTTTTTCCCTACATTGCTTCTGTCGTAAAGGCTAATTTGTCTGATACTATTACCAGACCAGTTCATTTGATTGTTATTTATCAAGTTTGAGGTGTGTCTCTTACAGAGAGTATGTGTACATGTTTTTACAATCTAATCAGATATATGTTCTGAAAGGAAATTTAATTTTTTTCCATTTACTAGGATAACTGATATACAGGGTGGCCATAAAGTTTGTGTGCATTTTTACAAATAGACAACCATTTTACATTGCACACAAACTTTATGGCCACTCTGTATTTAGACTGGGGTTCTATCATCTTATTTTGTGAATTTTGTTTACAGTATATTCCTTGCTTCCTTCCTTTCCTTTTTTTTTTTTTTTTTT
>NW_003852493.1:3315356-3356379 GCF_000181295.1 Otolemur garnettii | reverse complement strand
TGTTTGCTTTTCTGGGTTTTAGGAATTTTTTTTCCTATTAAATTTTAAATGTTAACTATTAGCTAGCATTTTGATGCACTCACAGACTTTTAGTTAGGAGAGAAATCCTACATAGGCTGAGGTCGAAATATTGTTAGAACCTAAATTTACGTCTGTGTATACTCAATTTTATACTCTGTAGTTTCACTTAACGTTATATTATAAGCACTTCTTACATGACCACAAATTCTTTATAAATCTCATTTCCACTGTTTTACAATATTCTGCATTTTAGAGCCAAAATGTCTGTGTTTGATTCTTGGCTCTACCACTTTATAGCATTAATATTCTGAACAAAGTACTTAATCTCTCTGTGCCAATTTCTTTACTCATAAAATAGGGAAACTAATACCACAGGATTGTTACGAAAAACAAATGGGAAATGAGATGAAGGCTATATTAACCAGTACAATGTAATCATTCCAAATTATGTATCAGCACAGTGTACCCCATGAATGCATCAACGTATAGATGATCTACCTCTTTATGATTTAATAAAAAAAAACCCCAAACAAGGTTGTAGTTATGGAACCCTTAGAGTCATGCCGTGTGTACTCTCAGTGCCCAATAGATATTAGCTATTTTATTATTTTTTTATCATTATCATCATATACCATCTCCACCACCATCAACATCATCTACTATCACTGTTGTCAACATTATCATCATCAACCTTTTGGGGCAGAAATTGCCTCTAAATTAAATTCAGCAATATAAATAGTGATTTGATAAGCCCGTCTTTGTACAATCTTTATTTGCATTTAATTTTCATAGACTGGAGGTTAAAAATGACATCTTAAGTTACAAAATACAGTCATTTTAAAGGGGACAAATCACAGATTTCTAATGTTTAATGTCAAATTGGTATTCTTTCTTCTCCCAAGCTCATTCTTTTCTGATACGTCATTTAGTGGTATTTTGTACCATCTACGCCTGTCTTCCTGAGTTCACCTTGAGATGTGGTAGGCTGTTTTACACATGCTTGTAGGTTTCTCCATTTCTACCTGAGAGCATCTCTAGCATCTCAGAAGCTTGCTTGACCAGAGGCAGGGAGTCACAACTTGCAGGGCCAGCCTTCAATCAATAAGAGGTAGAAGTGGATGGATAAATGCTCCAGCCTGCCCATGCCCTCATGGACAAGCAGGGGTGTTTGTGGGATAATCAGGTGCTGTGCTCCCAGTTTCTCACAGGCTACCCCGTGATGCTGAGCCTTTAGTTGCCCATAGTAAGAGCCCACTAATTAATGCACCTTCAATGCTTTTCTCTCTTCCCTATCCCTCTTCCTATTTCTAACACCTGTGCCTTCCGAGATTTCCTCCAAATAAACTACCCAGCCATAGTCTCGTCATTTACTTTTAGAGAAACCCAAAGTAAGACAACATCCTACAACAATTTTATCTTTCTAAATTATTTTATCAGTGAACTCAATAATCTTTTATAGTTTTCATCACAAAGGGCAATAGGCAAAATCTCCATTTTGGAAATTAAGTCTTGCTATAATCTGCCACTTCCTAGATCCTGCCTCCATTCCCCCTCTCTACAAAACCATTTTCATAAGCAAAATTTTTACCTATCATATTTTACAAATGTAACATGCCTCGTGCCATTTCTTCACATGAATGTATCCCTCTAGAATCTAGGCCTGCTTTCACCTGTTGGTTGATTACATTACACTTTTCTCCAAGACCCTACTCTTCTGTGCACATTCCAGGACTGCTTACATCAGGGAGTTGTTTGAGCATCCTCCTAAAGTCAGTAGTGTGACTGTTTTCCCCACTCTTTGGTGGTGTGCCATACCTACCTTAGAAGATTCTACTCTATTATAATGTCTTAAGCTTAGTCCCTCCAGGATAAGACCTCTGTTATCAGGTTTCTATAATCCATATCCATGATAAAATATTAGCATATATTGAGAAGAAAAACAGAACTACTTTCCTATATAAAAATAGTCAATGTCACAATTTTGAAAATTTTATTCTAGTCTTTCCCTAATGCTTGTCTTACTTCAATATTATTTTGATATAAATTTTAATGATTCTAACATTTATTGTGAAGGTATGCTGTATACTAGGCTTTTTCTTAAGTGCTTTATACAAATTATAATATCCTTTACAATAGTATGAAGGATACTGATAATTGACCCATTTACTTATGAGGAGCCTGAGGGGTAAAGAGTTTAAATAATTCTTCTTCTGTTCAGAAACTTAGTCAAATTGCGACTCCAATCTAAGTCTGCCTGGTTGAAAATTTTGTTTCCAACCATTACAACATAGTGCTTTTTTCATTTCATCATTCTGTCTCAGAATTTAGGTACATAAAAATGTATTAATAATAATCTTCAGTGATGATACTGTAAGCATTAGCCCTCTTTATCTATCTATCTCTATCTGTATTCATCATCTATCTTCATCATCATCATCATCATCATCAATCTGTCTGCATTACTTAATAAAACCCATGAAAGTACCATGCAATTTGGAATTTAACAAGAATACTTATCCATAAACCTTCCCCCATTCTTGTACCTTGAGGCCATATTTATAATTACTTTGCTTTCCTTTTTATATATTCTTGTTGCATTTATGTGATACTTGTGTATGTGTGTATGTATAATTTTTAGCATGGTACAGAAAATATTATGGTAAATCTAATTATTTTAGACTTTCTTTTCTTTAATAGATGTTTAGACTCAATCATATTGTTGCATATCACTATCAAATCATTTTGACTATATAAGTCTAATATGAGAATAAATAAATTTATATATTTATTGTTCTCTGCCAAACATTTAGACTCTTCCAAATTTTACTACTGTGAACAATTCTTCTATGAACATTCATGTTCGTGTCTTTTCTTTATTTAATTATCTTATACATGTCTTTTCTTTATTTAATTGTCATAATTTTGAATTTAATTTTGAGGTTTTACCCTGTAACAAAAGCATTAATGTTCTTACTAAACTTTAAATTAGTAATTTTTACAATTGAATTATTACCTAGTAGTCTATTGACTTAATAAAGTATGTTTAACTGAATCAGCTCACTGTTGTAATTTGTGGATGTTATAAACTTTTTGTATTATAAATAATGCTGTGGCGAACATAGTATAAATTATAGTATCTTAACTAACAATATGCTTATATCAAGTGTTATGCTAGAGACATTATGCTGTCTCTATAAAAACACCTAATACAAAGCAGCTAAAATTCTTTGCTTTTAACATACTATAAATAATTCAGTTCTGAGGTCAAAAAGTCTTATTGACAAACATTTGATGGAACTCAAATCTGAAAAGCTAAGCTTCCTTATATGAAAGCATGTATTTTGTGACTTGGAAATAGCTCAAAGTTCTCTAGAGAATAATGAATTTATGTTTATTTGACTTAAAATCTGTGTCGACATGTTGTAGAAAGAAGGCATAATTACCTTGATTCATATCAAGGGGAATGAGATACATAGGACCTTGAATAATTTTCTTTTTGCCCTTGATCTCATCTCAGTGACTCACCTTCCTCTCAACATCTTGTTACTATTTACAAATAATTCAGAGAGAATTAATAAGGACCTTAATTTCTTCACACCTCACACCCTAGAGCATTGTTCTTTACCTAAGTCAGAAGTTGACAAGAGTTATTCCATCGTCTTTGGACTATTTTTAATGATATAGTATGAACATTTATAATAGCTCTCCTAAAACACAATTAATTCAGCTTATCTGTTAGCCTTTGTTTAGAAGTTGAAGGCATGTTTATTTCCAAAATTTTTCTAGAGACTACGTGGGACCAATAAGGAAAGAGAGAAAATGAAGATGGCAGGAACAAAAATGTTGATCTAGTTCACAAAGTTTTCATGGAGGGATGTTTTCATTAGTTCTGGATTACTCTATGCCCCTTTTGGCCAAAGGCCATATGATAGATAAAAACCTGGATGTGTCTTATTGACAATATTTGTACTAGGTTAACTGCAGTAGGCTCTAAAATATCTTCACAGCATTTCTTAAAAGATGATAGGCATCTAATATTGTGCAAAAAATTTGGTCATAAACTATAAGATGTAATAAAGTTAGCATATATTTCTACCATTTAATAATAGAATTCTTAAAAAATGTGAAAATTGTATGGCTCGGTGCCTGTAGCTCAGCGTTTAGGGCGCCAGCCACATACACTGGGGCTGGCCGGCTCAAACCTGGCTCAGGTTCAAACCCGGCCTGCCAAATAAGTACAACAACAACAACAAAAAGAAATAGCTGGGGTGTTGCTGCGGGCACCTGTAGTCACAGCTCTTGGGAGGCTGAGACAAGAGAATTTCTTAAGTCTAAAACTTTGAGGTTGCTGTGAGCTGTGATGCCAGGACACTCTACTGAGGGTGACACAATGAGACTGTCTCAAAAACAAAAAAAAAAAGTGAAAATTGTCCACTGAAGAGACAATTGTTTAAAATCTGTCGCCATGTATGTAATAAGGCATGTAAGTGCATATGAGTAAAAACCATAGAGCATTGCAGCAATCTGTATACCTTGCAATCATCTTTTTTCAATTAAAATATCAAATGTGGTGGTGGTGGGAGGGGGCTTTAAGATGGCTGACTAGAGGCACCGAGTACTCCCTTCCTGCGCGAAGAAACTAAACAGGGAATACAGATCACATTTTAAATAGAATTTAACAGTGACCTGAATAGGTTATCTAAGAGGAAATACTGGAATTTAACAGAGACAGCAAACCCCTAAAGTATGGAAGGAGACAGCCTGTGCAGGCGGGGGAGAGACTCTCTAATGCCCAGAAAGGACGAGGAAATCAAAGTGAAAGTTCTCTACCCAAAGAACACCCACAGATATATCTTAAGGAAACACTTCTCTCCTGTAAAGCAAATCCAAAAAATTGGAAGAAGCAACTGTTATACCAGATGTGCAGATAGCAATGTAAGGACACTAGAAACTTAAAAATGCAGAGAATAAGGCACAAAGGAAAATAATATCTCCATCAACAGATTCCAATAAAAAGGAATTTATTAAATCCCAGGGAAAAAATTCAAAACAAAAATATTAAAGAAGCTCAGTGAGATGCAAGAGAACCCAGACCCAAAAAAAAAAAAAAAAACCAAAGAAATCAGAAAAATAATTTAGGATATCAATGAAAAAGTTATCAAAGAGATAGATTTTGAAAATATCCAGTGCAGATTTCTGTGTTAAAAAGGCACACTTGGATTTCCCTAAAAATAATTTTAAAATCACATATTTTTGTGCTCTCCAGTGTAGAAAAAATTAGGTGAGGAGAAAATAGGAACTCTACAACAATAATATTCAAAACTTTATGTGATTTATTTGAAAAAAAATAGTTATTTGTCATTTGAATCTTATATTTCGTCGTCAGCATAAATAGATTATGTGCAATTTAGTTTAACTGAGAAACAGAAACCCAATTATACTAACTTGGATTACAGAAATATAGAAAGAAAATTATTAGCATAAATAAAGCTTGCAACAATATGTTCTATAAAAAGAGAAAGGAAAACTAAAGTTAAGAGTGTTTTTATTGTTTGAAGCAGTTCTTTTTTTTTTTAAATGGCAAGGATTATTAAAGTTATAAGCAATTTTATGCAATCTGGAGGTTCAAGATTAACTGAAAAGCAATATAATCCAAATCTTTGTTTATAAGGTAAAAATATTCTCAATACTGCGAAACAAATTGAAATATTTTAAAGTGATTTCTATTTGACGATTATAGAAGGTGAGAAATTGAGACCCCTTCATTGTTCCTGCGACTCCGGATATGCACACGTCTTTACTGTTGTGCTGAGAAATTCTGCCATTTCCTAACATTTTCTAATATTCTCATCTGATGGATTTAAGTCAGCACCTTAACATCATTTGAGCATAATTTTTGTGGTATAATACAAAATGATTTTAGGTTAGATTTTGGTAGAAAATAGCCAAGGCCCATTTGGCTGCTACTTTTCTTGGCAGAGAAAAAAAAAATAAAAGCTTTATCTTAATTAAAGTTTAATTAAGGATCACGTTTGGCAGTACTTTTCACACCGATCTACACCAGCAGATTTTCTAGGGCTTAACTTTATCGTGCAGAAAATCCTCTTTTATTACTCCCAACCTGTTGTAAAAGCTGTTGGCACAGAGCGGTGGTTGCTTCATTCAGACGCCTTGTTTGCCACTGGAAATATCCCAAATCTCTAGAGATAGCACCACAGTGGTTCAATTTAATATCTGTCCTATCACTACAAGACTCCAGCTCATTATTAATGATACTATTCATTAATTTCTTGTTGGGCTGATGTTGTTATTTATTAAAATATTAAAGAATGCCCCGGGGACCCATGCATAATGAAGGACACCTCAGTTTCCTGAGCGAGCCCAGCTGAAGGAATGAAGGAACACACTGCCGATTCACCCACCCTATGCTGGGCCATTCCTTCCTCATTAGTCCTGCTACATCTCTGAGTGACACTGTAAATTCATTTTGTGCTCTGTCCAATCAGAGCGTAATACAAATGCAGGGCCCCCTTTTTTTTTTTTAATGAGCCATTCCTATGCAAAATGAATTGACTACTGTCTAACTCATCTAATCCGCCTGTATTTGGGGGAAGAACTAAATTGCCCGTATTTATATAGGAAATAAATAAAAACTGACATATTTTTTTCCTTTTCAGTCTTGCATTTGGAAAATTTTAACATAATAAATTCTCCCTCCTAAGAACCTGCCACCTTAGTTAACTAAATCCCAGCATGACATTTAAACATGTGATCTTTGTATTTAAAAAAAGCCTAAACAAGCAGTTTGTACACGGCAGTGGTCATTTGATGTGTGTTTGCACATGCATTCAGGTGCAGACTTCAGACATTCTAAAGAATGTTTGATGTATTTGCTCACCCTTTTAATACATGGGTATTTAAAGACATCCTTTGAGTGTGCTCAAATGTATGTGGTAGTATAAAAGAGGAAATATGTGAAATGTTAAAACCATTTTCAACTATTTGGGGAATAAATAATATGAAAGTACTTTTATTAGAGAAGAAAAATCTTTTTTTTTTATTCTCTCGCTTGTCACTGAATGCAGAGAGTGAAATCTGCATAACAATTGAGGTAGCATCTGAAGGTAAAGTTTTAATTTGTTCTATATGGTTGTTATTTTCTCTCCTGTGCAAATAATTACTCTAGTGAAGAAATACCACACTGTTTTGAGGGGATTAACTGGGCATAATTGCAGCCTGTTTTGATCCCTCTTTTAATAATGGATTCTTTCAATCTATATCTGGTAGAGCAGCTTTGTAGGGATAGTTTAAAAGCTTTTATAGATGTCTGTGCAATCTTTATACTGTGAATTTATACCTATTTGTTTCTGGGCAGGAAAAAAAAAGGCTTTATATTTGTACGATGACATCAAACATGTACATGGCCAATCTTAATCCACTTTTGCCTAAAACTGTAAATTACGGTTGTTTTAATCCCCTCCAATAGCTTATATTTCAATATGCAGCCCTTCTAGATTATATTCTGTTGAAATTAGAGTTTACAGCATGTTTTATTTAGAGTACTGATTCTTTCATGAAATAATTTTCCTATCCAGGTGCACGGGTGCTCAAACATCACCTGCAAAAATAAAGTATGCTAAATAAGGCTGAAAAATATTTTATTTGTTTAAATATGAAAATCATGAACTATTAGGGACCTGATTTCAATACTTTAGTTTATTTGCTTCGCAGCAATGACTAAAAAGATACTGATTTTGAGGCCAGATTTTTCCCAAATCCTGATTAAAATAGAGGATACCATCCTAATTTTTATTAGTGTTAGATGTATTCAAGAAGGGCATGTGAGTTCATTTTTCTTCAATGCAACGGAAACTATAATGACCAAATGCTGTGTTAGATTCTTAAAACAGTAAATAAAATTATTTAACAAACCTTCATTCTCCCCAAAAAAGGACTAGAGACTTTCCTTAGCACATATGTGTATGCATCCGTGTGTGTATGGATATGTATACACACACACACACACACACACACACACACATACATATTAGAGGCTAGAAAGGTAAAAGATGAGAGAAGCAATGTTCAAATTTTAACAAAATCATGAGAGTGCAAGGAAGAATTGATTACTATTTAAACTATCTCTGAAAACCAAAACTACTCTTTTACAAGGATGCTTATATTAAAAAAAGATGATAAAATAGAATATATATATATATATATATATATTATTCCTCCTAAGAATTGAGATAAATTCTTTATGGAAATAAACGTTTTGATACTTGTCCCAAGCCCTTGGAATGAAGGTAAGGCAAAGAGAGGCTCAGGTCAGGGCAAGAAATCAGTGTGGCATCAGAGTTTGGGGGTGAGGAGAGGGGAGGAGGGAGAGAAATAGGATTGTTTCTTTGGAGAGGGAACTAGTGGGAAAATGTGATAGAAAGAAGATCTGAGATGGCTCAGCCTGTGCCTTTCCTCCCAAGTCAATAAAAGCTATGGATATCCCCAAGTGCATTTGATGTGAAAGTATTTGGGGGATGGAAATTGGTGAAATGCTAATCTTCAGACAAAGGTATCTTTATATGTGGGAATGTTGAAGTAGAGAGAAGCTGTAGAATTGGGGAGCTAAACTTAAAGTAAGAATTTCTTTTACACATATGGATTGGAAACCCACAGCCACAATAGGATAACCATAAATTCCTGCAGGGAGAGTTAGAAGGACCCATTTCCATGGATACTTTCCAGGCCAAGAAGCTTTCTAATTTATAGACAATGAAAAACACATTAGGAGATTAAACAGCACATCTAACTACACACTAGTTCCTACCGCTGGTGTAATGTCTACCATGTTTGCATGGGGTGATTATAAGCTCATAATAGTAAGAAGTAGTAGAGATTTAAACTATATAGTCCAGTAAATCAGAGGTAAAATGATGCTTAAAAATATATATGTATAATGGGCAACACAGTTTCAAGATTTATTTAAACAGTTAAGACTAACATCATAGGAAGTAGTTAGAGATTATGACAGAAATTTCCTTGAATCATCATTGGAGACAAATATTACCCATGTATTGACCAGTGGCATATTCTTGGATTCTTGCACCACTTTGATTACTGTATGTAAGAAAAATATTAATTTCATGCACCATATATGAAAAATGTCCAGAAAATATCCTCCCATGTGGCTCGGTGCCCATAGTACAGTAGTTATGGTGCCAGGCACATAGACCGAGAATGGTGGGTTCGAGTATGGCCCAGGCCAGCTAATCAACAATGACAATTCCAACAGCAACAAAATAGCTGGGTGTTGTGGTGGATGCTTGTAGTCCCAGCTACTTGGGAGGCTGAGGTAAGAGCATTGCACAAGCCCAAGAGGTTGAGGGGGCTGTGAACTGTGATGCCATGGCATTCTATTGAGGCAACATTAATTTAAATTAAAATTAAAAAAATAAAAAATTAATTAAAAAAAATCCAACCATGTAATATGAAAAGTAGTAGTAACAATAGTTACTAGGTACTTTCCAGACAGCTCTTACAGTGCCAGCCATATACACTGAGGTTGCAGGTTCGAACCTAACCCTGGCCAGCTAATCAACAAGGACAACTGCAACAAAAAATAGCCAGGTATTGTGACAGGTGGCTGTAGTCCCAGCTACTTGGGAGACTGAGGCAAGAGAATTGCTTAAGCCCAAGAGTTGGAAGTTGCTGTGAGCTATGACACCACTGCACTCTATCAAGGATGACATAGTAAGACTCTGTCTCAAAAAAAATTTTTTTTGGAAGATTAAATAATAAATGCATAGTTCTTCATGAGTTATGAAAAAGAAACATAACAATTTCTCTCTGAGATTACCTTTGAAATTCCAAATTAGTGTATCAATTTGGTGAAATATTATCATCATTAAATAATTGCAGTTAGATTTTGAAAGATATATTTTGAGATTTATAAATATACGAAGTTTCTTGAAATTTCTTTTGCAATGTAATCTTAATTCTTTGTACTAAGAAGCAAAAGTGAAATGTACTGTTTAAGTCAACTATTCAATATTTTTGTTGATTTTTATAGAAATTTAAATGTCTGAAGTTAAAAGCTAGTGTAAAGAGGGAATATTCCACATGTAATTTTTTAACATTATTTTTATTATATTCCAAAGAGGACAGAGCAAATTGTCAACTTTTTCTTCGTTCCATTTTTATCCTATCTACCTTAAATAGTTTTTGGAAACCAACCTTTATTGTTTCATAATCTTTCATGTTCTAAGTTAATATTTGTATTCTCCAAAATGATTCATGAGGAATAAAAAGAGCTTAAACCAAAGTGTATCTTTTAGAAGAATTATTTTTCTAAATTTATATTTTGGGTTATATATTTGAGTTTTCAATTCCCCAGGATGTTAAACTTAATAAAAGAATCTCTTTTTTTCCTACCCATGTACTCTCATGAACATTTAGAAGTGAGTTATTTTTATGTTAAATTTCATACAGATTTTCTATACAGAGGAGTTTTGAAAACTTTAGTGAAAAAAGTTATTTAAAAATCTGAATCAGAAAGTCAATAAGCTATAATTCTCCCCTGAAAATGAGAAGGAATAAACGGCAACCTTATCTCTACATATCTGGAAATTGAACTTAACAATGACAACACAAAGTTTAGTGTTTTTTTGGTGAATTCCATCAAATATTTACTTATTTATTTTTCTTTTAGGTTAAGGTGAGGGCACAGACAATAGGTTACAATGTTTGCATTGGTTAGGTAGGGTCTCTCTTTAGTTGTGACCCATAAAAGTCTAGTTTTCAAATAAGGTTAAAAGGATAAATTATGTCATAGATATGCGGGAAAAGATTTTGATCCTTTGAATAGAGAATGAAGAGTAAAATTTTGTACTTCTGTGCTTAGAAAGGAAGTACAGTGGCATATCTACAGTGGAATTGAAAATGCGTCAATATGTTAATTATTTTAGGAATGAAGTTGTCTTTAAAGGTACATACATGAACATACACATCTTTGAAATGAAAGCAAATTTGACTTGTAATTTTAATCTCCAATGAGCACCAAGGGAAAACTTACTTCTAAGATTTTTAAATATAATACTATTTGTCCAGTTTTAGAAGAAAGCTAGATTTTACTTGCTCGTACTTCTCAAGTTTGGTCTGTCAGTATTCCAGAGTCATTAGTGCAAGTCGTCCCTTTTGCTGTAGGAAATTTGGCTATTTCTCTTTATCCCTCTTTGCATCTGAATAATTATTCACAACTTGTTTAGAATGCCCTAGTAAAAAAAACCTGAAGTTGTAAAGAATCCCAAATAATAACAAACAAATAAACTGAAGTTGTGCAGTTGTTGTTCTAAGTTTTTAAAGAAGAATTTTTTCAGAGTGATGAAAATTCTGAGCAATTCTCCTTGAAAGTATCATCCAATGGCAAATATGATCATTTTCATTAAAAAAAAACCCTAGAGATGTAAAACATATCACCTCATGCCATCAAATGGAAAAAGATGAGGCCCATGTTAAGGTCAGGCCCCAAGCTGGGGTCCACCTAAGGTATTGCCTCTGAGAGAGACAGACAGACTGGTGGTTGAGGAAAGACATACACACGCACATTTATGCATATTTATATGCTTACTTATTTAGAATTATTAAAATTATATTTTGATTCCAAATAAAACGAGATCCACTTCTGGTTGGGATATAGAAGGCTACAGCAAAGCTGTACTTTAACAACTAAAGAAAATCAGATCACCTACCATATCATATATATTAAAGACACAGGACAGCTGTGGTTGTAAGAAAGATAAAGGACCTAAATTCAGCAGAGGAGGATAAATAGATAAATGGTATCAGTAGCCACTGTTCCTTGCTGGCTGCATCTGTCACGTTAGGCGCAAGAGGCATAAGTGTGTGGGGCTTGCATTGGCCTAGGTTTGCAAGTGTGAAGAAGAAACCAGTGACTTTTTAGTGAGCAAGCAGCCAGTGTGACCTACCAGAATTTTAGGAACGCTAAACGCACTGACTGTGCCCGCATTCCTCATTGCCAATGTCCCCCTCAGGACTTCGTTGGGAGTGAAAGACTAAGGGAGTAGGATGGAAAGGCAGGGAAAAAAAAACTCTGCCCCGGACTTGATGGTTAGGAGGGAGTTCTGGCAAAGGAGACTAGCAATAAACACAAGAATGTTCTTTCCCTCAAGACATTTTAACATGCGGTAAAATGATACTAAGTAAAACTGCAAACCTGCCTCAATGCAGCTCAGTTCTCAATTACATCCAGGCAACCAGCCCCGTACTCTACCTGCCTTATGAGAAAAGGCCGTGCCTTATCTGGGGAAACATATATATCAAATTACCTGCCACTTTCAAAGTATAGAATTCATGGCACATAATCAAAACTGTGAGATACGGAAAATCTCAAGAACATGCCACCGATAAAATGCAGAGAAAAAAATATCCAGCAGAAGCAGAAACACACATAATACAAACACTGTAATCAGCAGACAAGTAATTCAGAATAACTGCCAAGGACATGCCATAGACAGAAAGTAAAGACAAAGATGGAAAAGAGAGAAAAGGTAGAAAAAAACCCATAAGGTCGTTGAAATTTTGAAGAAAGAGAACTGTAGAGATTCGGGAACAGGGCATCTGAAATGAATTCATTGGCTAGGCTTACAAAACTGAATGCCTCAGGAGAAATGCCTAGTGAACTTAAAGAGCGCATTCAGTCTGAAGTACAGAGAGCAACCAAAGAACCAAAAATAAAATAAAATAAAATAAAAACAACCAAAAGTGCCCCAGAACAGAGTGTGAGAGGCAGGGGGAACACCGTCACATCATCTAACATATGTGTAATGGAAGACCCAAAAGAAGGGAGAAAGAACAGGGCAGGACCAATCTTGAGAAGGCAATTACCGGGAATTTCTTCAAAACTAACAAGAAGAATGTAATCCACAGAATCAAGAAGCTCAGCAAATCACAAGTGAAACAGAAGGACGTTCACACCTAGGAACGTCATAGTATAACTGCTGAAAAACGAAGGTGAAGAGAAAATCTTAAAATCAGCCAGAGGAAAAAAGATTCAATACGTTCAGGGAAATAGGCTTGATTAAAGGCTGATTTCCAAATCCAAAGTGGGGAAGTCAATATTAGAAGGAAATATTTGTTTTAAAGTTCTGGGGCAAATAACTGCTATCTTAAAATTCTCTATCCAATGAAGACATCACTGGAAAATGGAACAAATGAAAATATTTTAAGAAAGACTTAAACAGAATTCATTGCTGTAAGACCCCCCACACTACAGGAAATAAATACAGGAAAAAAATCAGCTTATAAGAAAATGTTCTAGATAAAAGCACAGCAATAAAAAGAGTAAACATTTGGGTAAATATAACACTGCTTCAAGATTTTTTTAAATAATTTAATACATTAATGCAAGAAAAAGAATGATGCCATATAGAACCTATAACATACACAAAGGTTAACATACAGCACCCAGTGGCACAGAATACAAGGGAAGAGAGGAAACAGAAGCATGATATTGCTGGGTTCTTACATTATTCATAAAGGAATAAAATACTAATTTGATGTAGACTCTAATTAGTTAAAAATGCATATTGTAATCTCTAGAGTAGCTAATTAAAAATGCAAAAAGTTGTAACTAAAAAGCCAGTAGAGAATTTAACATGGAATTCTAAAGGAATTCTTAATTAATCCAAAAGAAAGCAAGAAAAGAAGTAGAAAGAAGCCAAATAAATGGGCAAACAAACAAAAAATAGCAGGAAAAAATAGGCAAACTCAACTACACAAATCATCATATTAGGCTGTAATAAAAGATCCAGTTAAAAAATTGTCAGGCAGTGTAAAATAAAACCCCAAAATAATATCTGTATTGTAATTTCAAGATAAAAGTATGGCAAAACCTCTATTTCACTATATTAATATTTGAAAAATGTTTCTTGAGAGGGAATTCAAGTTAAAAAAAAATGGATAAAGTAGACTTTAAGCCAAAGGGTATCAGAAGACATTTGAAGATATTTGAAGACATTTCAAATAGGTAAATAGGTCAGCAGGTAGTTGTAAGGATCCTAAATGCATATGCAACTAACAACCTAACTTCAAAGTCTATGAAGGGAAAACAGACAAAAGAAAATAGGCAAATCCACAATTAAGTTTATTTGTGAAACATCTTTTTCAGTAATTTTGAGGACAAGGAGACAGTTATAGAAGTTATAGATTTGAACAATAGTAACCAAATGGAGCTAATTCACATTTTTACAGAGCATCAGACCCCCCCTGCAGAGTGTATGGGCATAGAGAATTTTCACCAGGTTACCTGCTGGGTCATAAAGCAAGTATTAGATCATTCTTGAGTGATCTACAGAGATTGACCTGAAAATGCTCCTTGTTTGCTGAAGGAAAGAAAGAGGAAGAGGGATTCTCCTCCCAGCCTTACCATCATCTCCAGCCGTGGATCCCTCACATTTCCCACGGCGCTGAGCTGTTTGGGGTCCTTTCACCGCTTCAGCACCTCTGTCCAGGCAGAATAATTTCTCACTCTGAAGAAGTCACACTCCGTATCCCTCTGGATGTTTGTGACCTGCAGAGCCTCTCCTTCACTCTCATTTTTTGCCCAGGAAATTTGTTTTTACTTTTGAAAAGGCACCTTACAATTTCTCTTCCTTGGGAAGATTTCCTTGTCACCCAAAGTTGACAAGGAAACTGTCACTTCCTGTGTGTTTTAAGAAGAGCTTGTGTTTATATTTGTAATAGTTCATACTAGATTTTATTTTATTTTTACCTGCTGACACCTAAGTTTGATAAAACCTGTAAGTTTAGTCCTGTCTTGAGGACAGAAGTGTCTTGAGAACAGAAACTACACCTCAACAATCTCTATCCAGTGCCTGGTTTGATAAATGTATTTTCAGAATACATAAAAGTTTTTTAATAAGCATCAATATATAGAGTCAGTGTTAGCAGAAATGAGAGATTCTTTGTTCCATTTTTTGAGTTAAACCTTTGTTTTCTCTTAGCAGCAATAACTTTTTTGAAGTGATAGGAGAGGGGCTTGTTTTATTTTAATGATTATGTGGAACGCATACTTCTCAAACTCATTTTTATATGAACTGAGAAACACTATCCTTCCTTTCTCTATTTGGTTAAATATTTGCTGAGAGTTTGACATATTCTTAGCATGGAATGGCCTGGGTGCAGGGAGAGAATTAAAATTGAATCAGAAATGTTTATGCTTTTAAAGACATTATTAATTGGTAATGGCTATAACACATGTATATCAGTAGTCTTATTATAATGTAAAAAATAAGCATCATTGAATATAAACCAGTAAATGAGGGATTTGATTAATTACTCAAGCATTGGGGTGGTAAGGAAAGCTTCATGGGTGGGGAGTGTGCATTTCACATAACCTTTGCAGAATGAGCAGAATTTGGGCAGAGCAAGATAGGAAGGAAGGGCATTCAGATGAACTGTTTGAGCAAAAGCCAAGAGATGATAAATTGAGATGTGTGAAAGGGATATTTTTCAGTTACCTGGATTACAGGGTGAAGAGAATTCATTGAAGGAAAGATTGGAAGGGTACAATTGACAGGAGAGTTATGAGTCTGGAGTTTATTATGTTTATGGATATTGGATAAGGGTATTTTGCATTTTCTAAAACCAGATAATTTGCTTCTGCCTCTTGTGAGTTAGATAGAGTGTCTGTGGAAACTGTTGCTCCTACTTAGTATACAGACTTCCAAAATAGCTTCCCCAAAAGTTCAAACATAAAATTTAAAAGTATAACCTTCCAATAAAAGCAATTTGGGGACACTGTTTTGAAAGAAGAGGGCTAGCACTCTTGGTAGACATTTCTTCTACTATTTCTGTATGATGTTCTGAGAACATTTTCAGAATCACACTTTTTTGAATCTGAAGTGTACCCTGTAAGACATTTCTTGAGAGTTGATCTGTACTCCACAGTGTCAAAAAAGTAGCAATTTTAAGTAAGGAACTAGGCAATTGGAAACTGAATAAATTGTTAATGATTTTGATCCGAGTTTATTTTGCTGCATAAATTTGAAGGAACGAGTTTTATAACAGAAATAAAAAGTATGATTATTATAATTGAATGTTTTCAAACCACTACTGTTAAGGTCTTGGAAATCTGTTGTGAGGGTTCATAATGCTTGGTGACAGGAAAATTTTCAGGACTGTGAAACATTTCTGAGGATAATTTTCTTCAAGTTAAAGCTAGGGTTGTTAAGGTTCACTCAGTTTGCTACAACTTTCAGGAACTCGATGATAAGATGACAAGATTTCTCATTTATAACACCAGGGCAGATTACGAGAGGGTCATGAGCTATCCTCAGAGGACACTTTATATTTTTCCCTTCATGTGGAGTTTTGTTGACAAAGAAATTTGAGAGTACTTAAGCTGAGTTTTAGATGAGTAATACTTTTGGATTCTTTAATATCTTTTTAATTTTTTTTTTTTTGCAATTAGATTTCAATGAATTCAATGAAACTCATGAAACATGAAAATATCCTTATTGAATAAATTTGGCTTTAAGTGTAAATTCTATTTATCAAAATTTAATGCTAATTTGTACAGGAATGCTTAGAATAAATATCTTCTAGTTTTTAAACTCCTCATGTAGCCAGATTCATTTCTAAAAAAACAAAGCTCATTTCATAAAATTAAAACAAACTTTTTCAGAGGAAAATCACTTAAATATAACAATAATATTCAGATATAAGAATCAATTGGGTCTTTTTAAAAAACTCATGTAATTTAGATTGTGGTGCATTATTCTAAAGTCTCACTAAGTGGTTAACCAAAGCAAGATTGGTGGGGAAGATTCTCTGTTGAGTTATCTTAAGAAAGTGAAGTGCTGAGTACATTGGATACTTTTTCTTCCATTCTTGTGATACTTTGCTAAGAAGAACATTTTCCAGCTCCATCCACGTAAACATGAAGGAGGTAAAGTCTCCATCTTTCTTTAGGGCTGTGTAATATTCCATGGTATACATATACCACAGTTTATTGATCCATTCATGGATCGATGGGCACTTGGGCTTCTTCTATGACCTGGCAATTATGAATTGGGCTGCAATAAACTTTCTGATACAAATATTTTTGTTGTAATGTGGCTTTTGGTCTTCTGGATATATACTTAATAAAAGAATTGTAGGATCAAATGGCAGATCTATTTTTAGTTCTCTAAGTGTTCTCCAGATGTCTTTCCAAAAGGAACCTATTAATTTACATTGGGGTGGATGGGAGGAGGGAGGGTGATAGGTAGAATCACCTCTATGGTTTATCTTACAAAGGTACAAGTGAATCTTTCTAAAAGTAGAAAATAAATATCTTAATACAATAACTAAAAAAATGACATTTAATCAGTTTGATGAAAATATTTCAAATTGTATATGAAAACACCACACTGTACCCCATGATTGCATTAATGTACACAGCTATGATTTAATAATAAAAAAAAGAAGGTGAAGTGCTTCTTTATGCATGGAATAGTATGGCAAGTAGCATGCTGTTTCTTCTATTTTTTCTTCTAGCTAAAGCATCAAAATGAGATTTATTAGACCGCAATATTCTGATAAGAAAAATCACTTTATTAAATAAATACATCTTACTTTTTTCCTATTTTTAAAATTAAGGTATGATTTACATACAGTAAAATTTGTCCCTTTTAGTGTACAGTGCTGTGGGTTTTGCTAAACACCTACAGTTTTGCAACACCAAGAAATAGAAGAGTTTTATCATCCTGCAAACTCCACCTTGTCTTTTTAGTCAGCTTTTCCCCTTAACCCAACCTCTGGAAAACATTGATCTGCTTTTTATTACTAGGAGTTTGGCTTCTTCTGGAATATCATATAGATAAAATTGTACAGCATGGAGCCTTTTGAGTCTGGCTTCCTCACTGAGCATAATGCAGTCAAGATTTACCCAGGTTGTTGTATCCGTTTATCGTGTCACTGCTGAGTAATATTCCATTGTACTCTATTATCGATACAGTCCCCATCTGGGATTTTTCCCTCCTAGTTTTTTGGTAATTATAAAAATGTCATTTCAAATATTTGCATTCAACTTTTGGTTTCAGTGGGTGAATCACTAGGAGCGGAATAGCTGGGTTATATGTTTGACTTTATAAAAACCTGCTTCTGTTTTGCAAAGGTGCTGTGTCATTTGACACTCCCTGCAGCAATGCCTGAGTGCTCCAGTTGCTTCACAGTCTCAGCAACTCCACCTTCTCATCAACTTTGGGTACCATTGTCTTTATTTTTATTGTTGTTATTAAAATACCAGCTTTTATAATCAGTTTGGCTGGTCTGTCACTTTAGGATGAAATGGCATTTCTCTGAAGTCTACACATGGACAGCAGTTTGTATGTGCTCATTTGCTTTATGTATTTTTTTCTCTGGCCAAATGTCTGTTCAAATCTTTTCCCATGTTTTAATTAGATTGTCTGATTTCTTGTTATTGAGTTCTAAGAGTTCTTCTATCCATAGTCTGGACAAAGTATTTTATCAGCTATGTGATTTGCAAATATTTTCTCCCTGTGTGTCACTCCTTGTTTTACGACTTTAGCACTGTATTGAAACTCAGAAGTACTTCATTCTGAAATACTCTGAAGTACTTATTCCAATGTATCAATATTTTTTATGATTAGGAACACACTACTCTAATTACATATTTTATAAGAGAATTTTGCAAATATCATTTTTTATTTGGGAAGCAAAGCAAATATTTAGTATTTTTGATAATCCTAAATTTTGACTTTCTAAAGTTATCTTCCTTGATTGATAGTATGGAAGAATGCAGTATTTTTTAACAATTATAAAATTTCTATAAATATTAAATGTTATGCTATAATTACTTACACAAGTGACTTAATAATCATGTAATTTTTAAATTGCATTTGAAAATTTAAGGTCCCTTGGTTCAATCATAATTCCTATATAAATATAATGAAAAAATTGAAATACTATTTTGAATATTTTATTAAATAAAATACTATGAAGTTGTGAGTGAGGTTAAAATTAGAAATATTTTTAATAGCTCATTAACACGTTATTGTTCACTTTGAGAATGGTTTATTTATTTACTGCAAACAGTAGTTTTTATTCCTCATATTCAAAGTATAAGACACTGTTTCTATCTAAACCCTTTGATCCAAAAGTTTTCCTGAAAGTACTGAGATTTCCATAGCTCTATTCAATAAAGGAAAAAAAATACAAATAATGATGGTTCTGTATTGGCTGAAAATCCAACCATCACAAATTGAAGTTTATTTTCTATATCAATTTTTGGTCTGTGCCCCAGGTGCCAAGGTTTCTGTCCCAGGAAGTCATGGTTTTATTTGCCTGGAAACTACTTGATGATGAAGAGTTTAGGATTTCCCTGCCAGAACATGAACAGATTTCTCAGAGCTTAGCATAATAGGGTACAAAATAGATAGAGAACTTTACATAATGCAAGATGTCCTCAGAGCAGTGTGTTAGAAGAAATACTTCTCTTATGAAAATAACAATTATCTGTTCAGATGCAGATGGCGTGGGCCACCCTCCCCTTCACTGTGGGGTGTAGTCATTCTCCGGTTGGTGTGAAGGTTGGCAACTATTAGCTCACCATCCCCACTACCCTTTCATTTTCCTGGCACATTATTGTCTTTTATTAAACAGAAGCTATGTGACACAGGAGGTAGAATGCCCTTCAATTCAGGAAACATTGCCCAATGATTGACTGACAAAAAGGTACAAAAAGCCCAGCCATGTTGCCACTGAGTGGTACAACTTGGTACAGTTTGTGCTTTCTGGGGGAACTAACTGAAGCTAGTCTCTAGCTGACACATTATTTTGCTTCTGAGAGCATTTTCTCGATAAATCGCTTGTACAGAATTCCTATCTCAATTTCTGCTAATGGAAAATCTGACGTAAGACAAATATATTTGGAGAAAAACTGCTTATTACTACCTACTCTTGGAATCGGTAAACTTTGCATGTTACAGACTGTGATATTCTGTAGTCACAGATATTAATTTAATTGATAATTTTTCAAATTCATTTAATAGAGGAATCATTTTACACTATAATAACATTTTATAACTCCCAGTTCTAGTATTTCTTAGAACATATTTTTAGAAAAACTGGCTTAAAATATGTGACTCTTCATTTATATTTAGAAAGATACAAAATTTGAATTGAATCCTAGCTCTCATAGGACAGTGTCATACTTGGTCTAAGCTCTTAGCTGACTTACAAGGATGAGTTGCAAAATCACTATCTTTTGGGGAACATTCTTTGTTGCCACAACCAGCTTTTCTTGAGTACTCTAACTTGGCAAATTGCATTTCTGCATTAGCATTCACTTTTTCCTCTCCGCCTATCACCAGGAAAGTTACTCACAGGCTGTGCTCTGTGTAGTAGTCTTAGATTATACTTGTTGTATAGTGTAATTACTATCAAAATAAATTGTATTGTTACCGTGCCTACAGTCTCAGAGATTTTCCTTGCCTGATTCTGGAACTCTTCCTTGGCCTAAAGTAATAACATGATATGTGGTTGAATTTGCCACTTGTTTTGTTATTCTGTGAATCTACTCTACCCAAAGTTCTCTGCCTTCTTGATACACTGAACTTCATTATAGAAATAAATTGAGATTATTAGGACCAGCGAGAAGTTAACAACTTGTCTAAATTGACAGATTATATATGTATATGAATATATTTTTTTCTCCCTATCCACATCTTTAACATCTGCTTACCGTGCCACAATTTTTTTTCTTACTTCTTTAGAGAAACAGGAAGTTTGTACTTTTTTTTTCTTTTGTGAAATTCTAGTTCTGAGATAGAATGGTGTGAGAGCATCACTACGTATGCCAAGTTGGAGCTAAAATGGTGTGAAAATATCAGAAGTGTTGAATGTAAAACAAACTTCTGGAGAACAAATCGACAGTCAAAAAAATAGGTCACTTACAGCTCAGGACTATAGAAGTAAATAACCAAGATTCAAAAAATGTGGCTGAGTATTACAAGTAAGAACAAATATTTTAAAGGTTTAAAAACATTTTTTCATTTTCATAGAGATGAAAAATAAATCTTTTTTATTATTTTCTTCATACACCACAAAATCATTTTATATTATTATCCTCTGAACTTAAAACAGACTTAATTCATATATTTTATATATTTTAAATCTTGCACTGAACTTCATATATAATAGCACAAATGCCCCTTATGTGTGTCTTTTTTATGTTGCCAGTAGAACTCACATTTCACTGCATTGAAATTGGGATATGTATTGGGAGAATAGGAATCAATCCACTTATTCATGCTTAGGTAAGTCCCATAGTCCCCCCCACCCCACACCAAATAGCATAGTTTCTTTTCTTATCTTGTTATGTTTTTTTGCTTTGACAAATGTTCTCCTCTACTTTTATACTGATTTATAATACAAAATTAAATAAAAAATGTGGGAAAGCTTTTTCTCAAAATATTGAGCTCTCTAGAAATTTTTATTGCCCAATGTTTTTGGTTCTACAGATATTATAACAGAAAATAAATCCTTTAAAATTTTGATGTGTGAGTGTGTAGATTATAGTTGGTTTGAGTATCCTGATGCTATCTCTGCAGGTTTCATTTGCTTCACAGTTCTGACTTGTATGAAAACTAACAAACAAATGAAATCACTGACAATAAAGAACTTTTTTTAATGATTAAAGATATACATTAAGTTTTTAAAATGTCATAAATATGTCATTATTAAGTTTGTGATAAAAATATTAATACTACGTGTGGGATATCACTGGTTTACAGATCAAATTTTATAAGCACTGTGCAAACTTTTAGAACCCCTAGATTTAACCCATGAAATCTAAAAAAAAAAATGCATCAGAACTTTTTCTACTGATAAAGGCAGAAGACTCAAATGGTCCCATGAGCTTGCAATATATAAACAATTCCCAAAACTAGACTGTATATTTAAGGGAACTAGGAAATGCCCAGTCACAGACATCACTGGAAGAGAGTTTGCAGTTTCCTGGCTCAAGTGTGCTGCCTAATCTCCAAGATTATATTTGAATGGAACAGCATTGGGGAATCTGAAATTCTAATGGGAAAACCACATCTTTGTCAACTAAAGGTGCCAGGAATAAGCATTCATGTTTGAAAATCACCTGGTGACTCACAGGGAATTCTCTAAAAGTAGAAATAAGAAATAGTAGATACCTTTAGAAAATAAATTATCCAAGTCCCAAGCTGACAGTTAAAATTACTTGAGCAAAATAGACAACAATGGGCATATCAAAAAGGAAGACAGAGACCAGAGGGAAAAGTACTCTTGACACATGGAGTACTAAGGGGTCAGAAATGTGAATTTGATACCTGCCTAATATAAATGTATTCTCCAATTTTAAATACCTTGGGCTGCAGAGAAACTGAAGTATAAAATTACTGAGCCTAAACCCAGCAGAGTAGCTGGAAATTAAAGGGTATCCTTAAAAAGAGGAAACCTGCCAAATTTTGTAGGTAAAAGAGAATCCCACAGAGATCAGGTCAAATAAAAGTGTAGCAATGGGAAAAGCATAAGAACAGGGCAAACTTGGAGTAGAAAAAATTTTCAATTTTATTCTAGGCAACATAAGTCTTACCAGAACAAAAATCCAATAATCCTTAGGAGAAAAATGGTAGAATCTACTGTCACTATGACAAATTATCTAAAATGTGCAAATTCCAACCAAAAATCACATACATGCAAAGAAACAGAAATGTGTGACCTACACGCAACCAAAATTTTAAAAAATTTAAAAGAGTAGGTCCAGATAATGAAATTAGCAAAGACAGCTTTTGGAAAAGCCCATTTTAAATATGTTTTAAAAATGGGTTTTTTTTTTTTTCAAACACTGAAGGCAAAGATAGTATCAACAATTGAAAAGGGAGACTCTCTACATTAAATAACTTCGAAAGTGAAGACAGATGTTTGATTTTACTTATAACAAATTTTTCAAAATGCAAACTCATGTGCAGTGACAGAAAGCAGACTAGTGACTGCCTGAGGACTGATGGAGTGAGGGGCATACAACTACGAGGCACTAAGAAACCTTTGGCAGTGACGGACGTGATGGCAGTTTTGACTGTGTTGAAGATTTTATAAATACACGCATATATATGCACATACACACACATATGCACATAAGGACTCATCCATGTAATATGAAAAATAATATTAACAATGGCTGAATACTTTCTGGACAGCCCTTGTATATGTGTGAAAGCACATCAATTTGTACAATTAAAATATGTGATGTTTAGAGTACATCTATTTTACCTCCAAAGTATAAAAAATGAAGACATATCCTGGTAAACTAAAACTTAGAGAATTTGTTGTAAGCAGACTAAACTATAAGAAGTGCTAAACAAAATCTTTACTCTGAAGGGAAATGACACTAATGGGGAAACTGGATATATAATAAAGAATGAAAAACTATAGAGAATGTATATATAGAATCTATTTTTTCCTCTTAATTAAACAAACTTTCTGAATACATTATAGTTTGTAACGTATATATGACAACTATAGTACCAAAATTGGAAAAGCAAATGGAAATAGGCTATTTTTACCTGAAGCAATATACTATTAAATCTAAGATTAATATATTTAGGAATTATAGTGTTTTTCTTCATGTTATCATTAAAATTAAAAGGGAAGGATTTATGGCTAGAAATTAATAGAGATATTACAATGAAATACTATGAAGTATTTGATTAAAACAAAGAAATATAGAAATAGAGAAAAAGAAGAACAAAAATGTATAGTAAAATGGTAGGTATAGATATATCAGTAAAAATAGAAAATATAAATAGACTAAACACACCAAAAAAAGGAAGTTTTCAATATCTATATATGTGTACAATAGTAAGAACCAATTATATGTACTATTGTCAGTATCTATAAATACAATAGTAAGAACCAATTATATATAAAGGAGATGCATTTTAATACAAAAACAAAGTAAATCATAGAAAAGGACTAAAAATAGATACTAAATGCAAACAATAAGCATAAATAAGCTAAAGTGACTATATTAATATCACACAAAATAGATTTCCAGAAAAGGAAACAAGAAATGTCTTTAATCAATAATCTAAGCTTTCACTTAACAAACTAGAAAAGGAAAAGTAGACTGAACTCAAAGTAAGTAAAAGAAATAACATAATAATCGTAACAGCAGAAATCAGTAAAATAGAAGATGGCAACAATAGAGAAAATGTGTATATATAATTATAGCTATACTGATAATAATAAAAAGGAAGAGACATAATTTACCTATATCAACATTGAAAAAAGGAAGACTACAGATTTTATAAAGTTAAAGGAAAATAACGGGTATTATAACTTTACGCCAATAACAGAGGACTTAGATGGAACGAACATATTCATTGAAAGACTCAAACTATCAAAGTTTACTGAAAAAGAAATACAGAAGTGCCAAAAATATGTATATACATTTTAAAAAAGTAAAAACTGCATTAAAATTATAATCCACCACAGCTACCAATAACAAAAGATGAATACAAGTCATGCTAAGTAGCTCTTATAATTGCAGAAGTCACACATAACTTGAGTATTACAAATTTAATACCAATTTTTTCTTCCTTAAAATGTGTATACATTTTTTGGCACCTTCTATAGACAGACTGAATAATCCTACGTTTACTGGAGATATGAATATTACTAGTTAATACCTTTCTTAGATGCTAGTATTAAATTGAGATATCTAAAAAAAACTGTAAAACAGCTACTAAAGCTCATAAGTCAGTTTAGCATGTTTGCAGACTACAAGTTTAGTGTACAAAAACATCAGTTGTGCTTCTTTAACGAACAGTGAAAAACAGAAAAAAAAAGTCAACATATAAAAATATCACATATTTATGAATAAATATCAGAAGATGCATGATCAACTTTATATTTTAAAAAGAATAACACAAACTTCAAAGTTAAAGAAAATCTAAATAAATGAAAATATATTACCACATTTATAGATGAGAAGACTCAATATTGTAAAGCTAGATATGTTCCAACTCCATCCATGTAAACATAAAAGATGTAAAATCTCCATTCTTTTTAATGACTGAATAGTATTCCATGAGACATATATATCACAATTTGTTAATCCTTTCATGGGTTCATGGGCATTTGGGCTGCTTCCATGACTTGGTAATTATGAATTGGGCTGCAAGAAACGTTTTGGTATAAATGTCTTTGTGGCAAAATGATTTTTGTTCTTCTGGGTAAATATCTAGTAGTGAAATTGTGGGATCAAATGGAAGGTCAATTTCTAATTCCTTAAGGATTCGCCATACTTCTTTTCATAAATGATGCATTATTTTGCATCAGCAGTGTAGAAGTGTTCCCTTTGCTCCACATTCATGCCAATACTGCAGTTTTGGGATTTTGTGATGTGGGCTATTCTTACTGGAGTTAGGTAGTATATCAAAGTGGGTTTGGTTTGCATTTCTCTGATGATTAAAGATGATAAGCCATTTTTCTGTCATCTTCAGAGCAGTTTCTGTTCAAATCTCTTGCCCACCTATAAATTGGGTAGTTTGTTCTTTTCTTATTGATTAATTTGAGTCCTGTGTAGAGTCTAGTTATCAGACCTTTGTCAAAATCATAACATGCAAAAATCTTCTCCCATTTCGAAGGCTGTCTGCTTGCTTATTTGTAGTGCTTTTAGCTATGCAGAAGCTTGTTAGCTTGATCAAATCCCAGTGATTTATTTATTTTTGGTGTTGCTTTAAATTCTGGGTGGGAGGTGGTCTTTCTCATAAAATATTTACCCAGCTCAATATCTTCAAGCATTTCTTTTCACACTTTTCTAGTATTTTTATAGTTTCACATCTTAAATTTAAATCTTTTATCCAGTGAGAATCAATTTTTATTAGTGATGATAGGTGTGTGTCCAGTTTTAGCCTTCTTTAGGTTGTTAGCCAGTTATCCCAGTACAATTTGTTAAATAAGGATTCTTTTCCCCAGTGGATGATTTTTATACTTGTCAAAGATCAAATGATAGTATGTGGCCAGATTCATCTCTAGATTCTCTATTCTATTCCATATATCTACATCTCTATTTTTGTGCCAGTACCATGCTGTTTTGATCACTATAGATTTGTAGTATAACCTGAAGTCTGGCAGTGTGATGCCTCCAGATTTTTTTTTTTGAGACAGAGCCTCAAGTTGTCCCCCTGGGTAGAGTGCTGTGACATCACAGCTCACAGCAACCTCCAACTCCTGGGCTCAAGCGAGTCTCCTGTCTCAGCCTCCCAAGTAGTTGGGACCACAGGTGCCCACCACAACCCCCGGCTATTTTTTTTTGCAGCCGTCGTTGTTTTGGCGGGCCCAGGCTGGATTCGAACCCACCACCTTAGGTGTCTGTGGCTGGTGCCTTAGCCACTTGAGCCACAGGTGCCAAGCCTCCAGATTTGTTTTTATTTCTAAGTATTGCATTGGCTATTTGAGTTTTTTTCTGATGCCATATAAAAAGAAGTATTATTGTTTTAAGTTCTTTGAAGTATGACATTGGTGCCTTGATGGGGATTGCATTAAATCCACAGATTGCCTTGAGTAGAATGAACATTTTAACAATGTTGATTCTTCTCAGCCATGAGCATGGTATGTCTTTCCATTTGTCAACATCTTCTGTTCTTTCTTTTCTCAGGATATCATAGTTCTCTTTATATATTATACATAATTAAATAAATATATATTACATATATATTGTAGTTTCATAGTTTTCTTTAATACCCTCTGTTAGATATGTTCCCAGGTATTTCATCTTCTTTGGTACTATCATAAAAGGAATAGAATCTTTGACTATATTTTTGGCTTGGCTATTTTTAGTATATATAAAGGCTGCTGATTTGTAACTATTGATTTTGTATCCTGAGACACTGTTATATTCCTCTATCACTTCTAAGAGTTTTTTTGTTGAGTGCCTGGGTTTTTCCAAGTATAAAATCATGTGATCCATGAACAGCTAGAGATTAACCTCCTCTGTCTCCATTTGAATACCCCTGATCCTCGTCTCTTGCCAGATTGCCATGGCTAGGACTTCCAATATTATATTGAATAGCAATGGCAACAAGGGATCCTTGTCTAGTTCCAGCTCTGCATGGAAGTGTTTTCAATTTTACTCCATTCTTTATGATACTGGATGTGGATTTGCTGTAGACAGCCTCTATCAGTTTAAAATATGTCTCATCTAAGCCTATTTTCTTAAGTGTTCTTATCATGAAAGGATGCTGGATATTATTAAAAGGCTTTTCTGCATCAGTTGATAGAATCATATGGTCTTTGTTTTTTATTTTATTTATGTGGTGTATTATATTTATAGATTTATGTATGTTGAAGCAAACTTGTAACCCTAGGATAAAATCAACTTGATCATGGTATATAACTTTTTTGATGTGTCATTGAATTCTGTTTGCTAGAGTCTCATTAAATATTTTTGCATTGATATTCATTAATGGTATTGGTCTCTAGTTTTCTTTCTTTGTTGGATCCTTTCCTGGTTTGGGGATCAAGGTGATATTTGCTTCATAGAATGTGTTGGGAAGGATTCCTTCCCTTTCTATATTTTGGAAAAGGTTATGTAATATAGGTACTAGTTCCTCTTTGAAGATTTGGTAGAATTCTGATACAAAACCATCTGGTCCTGGACTTTTCTTTTTGGGGGCAATTTTGTATAGTTGATGCTATTTCAGTGCTTGATATAGGTCTTTTTAAAATTCCTAATTCTTTCTGGTTGAGTTTAGAAAGATGGCATGCTTCCAGGTATTGGTCCATTTCCTCCACATTTTCATATTTCTGAGAACAGAGTTATTGTAGTAATTGTTGAGGATAGATGTTAAATTTTTGAAAATTCTCTGTATCTGTGATTTGACATTCCTACCTTTAGTAGTCTGAACTTCAAATTCTAAATTTTTATTTTTTTAATCTATTTCATTTGCTTTAATAGTACCAACTTCTGGTTTGACTGATCAATTTTACTATTTGTGTGTAGAGAAAAGGTGTGGGAGGTAAGTTTACATTTTTAAATTTCTATTTTAATCTTTATTAATTTTGTTCTCTTACATTTTTGCATTAACTTATCTTTTGCTAACTGATAGTTTATTTTTAGACAATATAGCTGGGACCATTTTGATTTGGAAATAATTTGATGTTTTAAATTGATTTTCTCCATATTCCCTGGACATTTGAAAAATACACTTTAAATTTATGTACTATGAAATGAAGGTATATTTTCTATTTGAATTATAATACAAAATACTAGGAATTCATCAAAAAATTCACTATTTATGTTATATTTCATATTATGCTATCTTTATCAAGTTATGGGGAAAATGTAATCTATGTTGAAGTTTTGCTAATTTCTAACAATGTTTTTTCTTTAAACATATTGATGCTATGATTTAATTATATAAGTCATCAAAGCTGTTTTCTATAAATTTTAAATTTATTGGTACAAATTGTCCACATGGATGGACCCATTATATTTTTCTTGAATTTTAGCTTACCCTCAATTAATAACTTTCTCTTCTTTTATTTGCTTATTCTCCCTATGTTTTTGTAGGCATAATTTAAGATACATCCCAAGTTTCTTTCCTGTGGTATACACACACATCCTGTATAAGCCCTCCCAAATTAGTGTGAGAGGTACCTGTGAATGTGATGGGATGGAATATCACTCCCTCAACTATGTTACATCAGATGTTCAATACATTAATTCATATATATGTGAAAATTAAGTTTGTGAACTTCCCACAGTGCACTTACATAGGCAGCACTGTACAAACAACTCAATAAGGTTTCACCACCTTTGTATATCTGTGTATCATAGCTGTGTTCATGTGGACCTGTAGAGGTATCTTGCAGAGTGGCATTCAATATTGTTGCATGTTTTCGTGTGTCCTCACAAGAATGTTGGAACTTGCATTAGAGCAAGAATAAAACATTTGTAAATTTTTTCTTAAACTTGGCAAGAGTGGGAGTGAAATCTGGGACATGTTTGTCCAACTTTATGGGGATAATGCCATGAAAAAGACATCAGTGTACAAATGTATTAAACATTTTTCTGAGGGGAAAGAAAGCGTCACTGATAAGGACAGATCAGGGCAGCCAATAATGAGCAGAACTGCCAAAATATTATAAAAAATTGTCAAATTGTGTGTTGAAATTGTTGGTTGACTGTGAGAAGCATAGTAGATCAAGTAAACATCTATAGAGGAACAGAAAATCTTGGTGTGAGAACAGTGTGGCTCTTTCATCACAATAATTCACCAGCTAACATGCCACTGTCTGTGAGGAAGCTTTTAGCCAATAAACAAATAACTATATTGGAACACCCTCCTACTCACCTGATCAGGCCCCCAATGACTTTTTTATTTATTAGATTTTATACTTTTAAAAATATTGTTCTATGAAAAATCCATAGGGTGTAAATATGTGCATGACACAGACAAGATTAAGTGCTCCTTCTTATGGCTTTTTTAACCCTATATTTTTCCTTTGAGACCATCAAGAAAAGAGAGAAGTTAAATAATTACATATGATGACTTTCAACTATTTTATATATTTAATTCTATGTAATAATCACTTGAAAAATGGATTCTGTTGCTAAAATAATAATGATTAATATCATTAATATCAATTAATTAGTATAATTATGTTATTATTAATTATTATTATTATTTGAGACAGAGTCTCACTCTGTCACCCTGGATGAAGTGTTGAGGCCTTTTAACTCAGACCAACTTCAAACTCTTGGTCATGAGGATCCTCTTGCCTTAGCCTTCCAAGTAGCTGGGAGTACAGGTATCTGCCACAACACCTGCCTAATTTTTCTCTTTTTAGTAGAGATAGTGTCTTGCTTTTACCCAGGCTGGTCTTGAACTGAGCTCAAGGTGATCAACCTGACTTGGCCTCTTACAGTACTAGGATTACAGGCATGGGCCACCACTTTTGGCTAAAATAAAAAAATTTAAACCATGAATCTAATCTAATCTTTTAATTACATATAAAAGTAAATTACATTAAAAAGAAATCTTTTCATTACACATATTTATGATATTCAGATATTTTCAATGGCAATAATATTAAATATTTTCACAAAATTCAAACTGCATACACCTAAATATGTGGCATAAATTATCTGGAGACTTAAAAATGTACAGTATTATATAGTGTTTAAAGACATAGTAACATAGCTAACTACTAAACAACCATTTTCATCTGTAACGGAAATTGATAGGAGGATGTTATTTAACTGGAAAATAAAGTCATTAGTGTTTCTATTTAAAGTTGAAATTATTCTTATTATTTCTCTGTTCATTATGGCTGCTACTACTACTTACTTTAAAATATACTACTACTTATTTAAAAATATACTACTACTATATTTTTATAATGGATAGTGGATATTGAACAATTAAAATGTGGCTAAGTGATTATGGAGGTAAGTTTATATTATCATCATTTAAAATGAAAAAATGATATTTGGTTTTGTTCTTTTAAACTTTTTAAAACTATATTTTGAAATTTGAGTATGTGAAGCTACTTTTTCAGTTATAAATTCTATTAATCTATGTACAGATTGTGTATTTCCAATGAAATTTAGTACACAAATCAAGATGTGGTGAAGTGTAAAAGACACTAGAATTCCAATATTTAACATAAAAAGACTATTTTCTCTTTTTTAAAACTCTTATGAATTTCCCTCATTTAAATTGGTAGATAGAAATAAATGGAACCTCTAGGTGGACAGTAATTTTCCTCAATTGTTCATGCCCCAGAGAATACTGCACTATGTTTTGAAAGTTAACAATTAAAACCAAAATGATGTTCTACCAGATTTCCTTATTATAATCTAGGGTAAGATTCAGGTTTGGACTTCTGACTGTGGTAGAGCCTGGATATGTACTTGGATTTTAGAAGAATGCTAGCTTATTTATGTCTTGTTGAATTATGCCTTCTTTGCCAGCCACCCTATCATTTTGTCTGTTAATATTACTGATACAGAAAAGGGGAGGTAAATGTAGTCAAATTTATATATTTGCTACAGGCTTTTTGTTGTTAATTCTTATAGTTTTAGATTTTTAACTCAAATGAAAAGTTGTAAGTGAAAGAGATTTGCATGCTATATCTTTAATCACTTTTTCTTTTGATGCTAAAGTGAAGGAAAATATACAAGTATATTTACAAGTTGCTATGTGAGCAGTTATGTGAAATTTATGCTGTGTAATGGATTATGGAAAGTAGTTTTGAACAAAGTAAATGCCTATTTCATTTGATCAAAGCATGTTTTTACAAATCCAATAATTATGCAATGTACATTTTTTTAAGTTTTCCAAAGTATGGAAAATAAGTAGTAGGTTTTCCTCATTTGCACAATAAAATGGACTTATAGGGTAAGGGTGATTAATGTACTGAAGTAATTTAAATTCCATACTTTCAAAGTCACAATGTATATGTTACATGCCTATAATTATGCTCCTCTGGGTATACAAGCCAAGAAGGTGGCAGAGTGAGACATAGAAAAAGAAAGGAGATTGATGATATGGTATTTTGCTAACACAAAGCAAAGGCATTAACAGATTATGAACCTCATTCTTGCCTTTCCTACTAGTGCCTTCAGAATTACATTTTCAAATTGATGTCTTCACTGATTTGTCATTTACAGAAACTGCCTTCATTATAACGAAGCTGTCTTGGAAAAACTGAAAAAAGATAAAAGATTAACAATAATTCCACTATTATAATTCAAACTTCTTTGGTTTAAGGATAAAGGATTTCCCTACCTCCTCCACCACAACTATACACATGAGTTCACTTGTTAAATTTGAGATACATATGCTTAAGTATCAGTTTTCTCTTTTCTAAATTAGTGGTCATTTGAGAAAGAGCTCTTGTTTATTGAAACAAAGATAATGCACTGGTGTCCTATAAAAAGTCACGCCAAAGGAAGATAGAATACTTTAGGAGACTATTATTCATTTTACAACTTAGAATTTATAATACTTATATACTGTTGTTTTTAATGGAGTGTTGCAAGGCCCAGTGTAGTGGCTCATGCCTGTAATCCTGGCACTCTGGGAGACTGAGACAGGCATATTGCTTAAGGTCAGGCGTTCCAGACCAGCCTGAGCAAGAGTGAGACCCCCCATCTCTACTAAAAAAAATAAAAATTAGCTGGGTATTATGGTGATGCCAGTAGTTCCAGTTACTCAGGAAGCTGAAGCATGAGAATTGTTTGAACCCAAAGAATTTGAGGTTGCTGTGAGCTGTGATGATGCCATGGCATCCTACCTAGGGTGACAGAGTGAGACCTTGTGGAAAAAAAAAAAAGAATAAAAGTGTTGTGTTTTTTTTTTTTACATTTCCTACAGCTTGCTAGGTGTTTTCTTATTTCTAAGAATTGAGTGACCTTTAAACAGACTGACCATTTACTTATAGGGAATACAATTAGACTGGGTAAGCAAGTTTCTATTATATCATATATCCCAATTCTTTTCTTATGGTAATGCCAGGATGTTAAATGGACACTTCATTTGAGTCAGTTCAAAATTGGGTTGTAGAGATTCCATTTACCTCTAAACTATTAATGGAATTTCATTCCATGTCAAAGTTTTAAATATATGCTTTGTGCTTTCCCCCCTAAAAGTATATTATCCCATTCACCCAACATATAGTACCGCAATGTGCCTATTCAAAAAATTTTTTTAAAAAAGTGCTTTATAATTTCTGAAGAGGGAGCTAACTTTTTATTCCATATTAAATGGCAGTTTAGTTTTTAGTTTTTTTTTAACCTTATTATGCCACTTCAGAGCAAGTTTTTATTACCCTATGTTGTGCATTTGATGAGATGATGAGAAAATGACAATGTTATACCCACACACAAAGTGGAACGATGTGTCAAATTAAAAATATAGAAACTTTCTATTGCTTACTAGAACTAGGAAGAGTAGGTTGCATCATTTTGTTAACGTTGTTTGTTTGGAATCCTGTGGATATACAGGGTGTGAAGATTTCAAATGTTGCTCTTTATTTTCTAAGAAATACAATAAGCTCATCTGGCTTTTTTTCCCTTTAGGTTGCATTTTTCTTTAGCAGGTGCTCTTTTGTCTTGTTTTCTAAAACAACAATAATAAGAAATCTCAGATAATTAATGAGAATTAGTGATTTTTCTTTTTTGGGGGGTGAAATAGTTGGATCTGGCCACTCATGTTATAGAGAACAGTGGCTTACTCAAATTGTGAAACTGTGTCTTTTAAATGAAGGCTTTTGGGGGGTTTAGGCAATTCTTTTGCCTCAGCCTCCCAAGTAGCTGGGACTATAGGCACCCACCACAAGGCCTGGCTATGTTTTTGGTGTTGTTGCCATTTGGCCGGGGCTGGGTTTGAACCTGTCACCTTTGGTATATGGGGCAGGTACCCTATTTACTGAGTGACAGGTGCCGCCCAAAGGCTTGTTTTAATGTCAGTGAATGACTGTGTGTTCTTTATGATCTTTGTGCTATATTTGCACCTTGAAGTCAGTGAAACCCCCATAGAGACCAATAAGCTGATGGTAACATACATTGTCTTTGCTTATCTTTGAGAGATAAATCATAGGATAAATTCCTAAGACTCATTATTCTACAGAGCTTTTGAGTTATATGTTATACACATTTTGGGACTTTAAAATAAGAGTATAGCTCAACCATGCCATAATGGCCAGAGATTCTAATATTTTCAAATATTAATAATAGTGAAGTTAAAATTAGGCAATTATAATAAGTACTGGAGTCACTTTTCAGTGATTATTCAAAATTCTGAATTATATCTAATAAGGCAAATTATTCTGTAATAAAATTAGAATTTTCTATTAGTTATTTTATGGTTTTCTTGAAAGTACTCAAAAGTCTTTGTTCATTAAAAAATTTTCATGAAGATAAATACATTCATCAATTGGTTGCCTTTTCCAATAGTTCTCTTAAGAAAGATTAGCTAAAAATTTCTTCAAAAGTGAAAAATAACATAAGTTAACATAAATTCAGGAAGTCTCCAATTCTCAAGACTTCTCATTAAAAAATAATTATTTTAACTCTTTATTTTTACCAAAACTAGTAAATAATTTATTATGTATTATAGTTATTTATTATGCAGAATACAATTATTAATTTTTCTACCAGTCAATAATTATTCAATATACAAATATTTATCACATGTGTAACAAATTATAGGTATTATAGACATAAGGACAAAAATACAATATTTTCTAAGTATTAGTGAAAGGGTAGAAATGCAGACACACTTATCAATCAAAACACTTACTACTTTAATAAGGGTCTTCCAGAAAGCAGTAAAAACACAGGAAAAGGCTTAAAAAATGTAGAATGCTGTAATTCTGTGGAAAGTTATATCCTTCTCCTCAAATCTACTTCATATTTCCTGCTACGTTTTCAAAGGTACCTCAGTAACTGGTGACAAGTGATTATTATACTTTTACAGAGACACATGATAAATGTACTAGCTTTGATTTGGCCCCAAAGCATCAGTCCCCTGGTCTGTGGAAAAACTGGTACCTGCCGTCAAAAAGGCTGGGGACCACTGCTAACAATAGGGACTCATCTGGGGCATTGGCCAGATGTTTTGGCATCCTGTAGATAAAGGCTGCATCACTATCTTGCAGAAAACATCAAGGAGAGTTTTAAGAACCACCTGTCAAATCAGATGGCAATAGAAAAATAATATACTATTTTAAAAATGATGTTAGAGTCTGTCAAAAATAAAATTAAATTTCAATGTTAAATCCAAGAGTACAGTTTTTCAGTGATAAAAGAGTTTAGAGATGAGGTAATTAGATAGTAGATAGCATTTTTGTGGGGTCAATACAACCACTTTTAAAAAATGGATAACAAGGCCATTAGGGTGGACCCTAACCAAATTTGACTGTTGTTTTTACAAAAAGGAGAAATTAGAATGCAAAATTTGAAACTTGAACCAAATAAAAAGAAGCACTATTCTAATAAAGATGTGAAGTGAGGTTAAACTTCTGTAGAAGTCATGAAAATATCTAGGTGTGAGAACCAGCTCAAATTAGCTCATGAGACATGGCTGTGTGCATCTTTTCCTAACTTTATGTTCAGTGATTAGTAGATTGTAATCTGTTCTAGTGAGGGTATTTATATCATCATAGCTGGGAAAGACTACAAATCAGGGCTACTTTTCTATTTTCCAGAAAGCTTGAGTTAAACACGTACCATTTCATTCCTTCCAACTGACTATGGAATATGAGGGTTCTGAAGAACACAAATGAAGAAAATATATGATTAGTGCAATATCTTCATGTTACATTGAGAGACTCAGAAAGATAGAACAATCTTCCCTGCAGGTTAGTGTATTATGTTAGATGTACTAAATGGATGTTTAGGATAGAGAACAAGTGGTAATATTATGGGCTGAATGATATCCACCAAAATTCATATGACCCTTCTAGACTTCAAAATGTGATATTTGGAGGAATTCTGGGAAGATGGCTGATTGGTAGCAATCCTCAGCAGAGGCTCCTGAGCAGAGGAAGAAAAACTGGATGGAATCGGCCTCTATGAAGCCAAAGGTGGGGAGCTAAGCCAAGAAAGAAGTTTGGTAAGCTGTAACTCCAAGGAAGAGCATTCAAGAAAACAAATTTCAGGTATAAAGCCTATCGACTAGAGGACAGGAGACCCCTCCCCCAAGCAGGAGGCTTGCTGCAGGCTATCTGTGAACAAGCAGGGAACAAAAGAACTCTTATTTTACCTCACTGGAGAGAGCCACTAAACCCCAGGTCTCTTTCTTCAGGGAGGTTCCACTTATGAACTTAGACACCACCCTGCCAGGCATACAATTGAACAGATATTTTCACCCACAAGTCCAAACTCTCAGTCAACCCTTCCCCCTGCATGGCCGCCTGAAGTTCTGCCCCCTGCAGTGCAAAGAGTGTTTGGTCTTGTCCTGAGAGATCTGGGCATAGTCATGGGCATAGTCATGTTGACTGCCAAACATCAGGATGGAATCTGTGACTAATAGGGAAGAAAGAGGGTGTGGGAAGAAAGGGACACTTGGCAGGAGGAGGAGCAGTCCTCAGGTTATGACTATGCCTGGTCAGTGGTGGTGTTGTCCCTCAGTTTGGGAAGTGTCTGGTGGGATGGGGCAGAACCCCTGGCTCTGATGGCACCCACAGCAGGAGAGTGGTTGCCCCGGGGGGAATGAGTTTGGCAAACAAGGCTGGTTCGCAGCCTCTCTTGGGCTATGAGCAGAGAGGCTTGCTAGAGCAATGGAGTGGTCTCCACTCCTCAAGCAGTGGTTTGCTGGGTGTGAACCAAGACCTGAGAGCTAGAGGGTGGACCCCCTCTGCTGGTGAGCAGAGGCTTACCAGGTGAGGACTGAGACCTGTGTGTGTTGGGGGGTGGGCGGTGGTTCCCTGACTCTAATAGAGCCTATGAACAAAGGCTTGTCAGGCAGTGGACCTAGACTGGCAGGTGGAGGCATAGTTCCCTAACTCCAGCTGGACTGGCAAACAGAGGCTAGTTGGGTGTGGACTGAGACTGAAAGGCAGACTAGTGCCCTGACTCCAACAAAGCCTGTGAACAGAGGCTTGCCAGGCAGTGGACTGAGACTGACAGGTGGGGGCATGGTCCCCTGACTCCAACTGGTCTGGCAAGTAGAGGGTGTGGAATGAGACAGGTGGGCAGGGGCATGGCCTCTGGCTTAAACACAGCCTGTGAGCAGAGAAATGGACAATAGTGTGGACTGAGTCTGGTGGGTGGAAGTGTGGATCCCTGGCTCCAATTGTGCTGTGTCTAGGGCTATCCACTCAGGGACATTCTGAAGTTGAATTCAAAGTTCTGTAGCAGAAAATAACTGAAGGGTAGGGGCTGGGCACCACAGCTGTTTGTATCTCTTAACTGTCATGATTTAAATCTAATATGTGACTTCTTAGGATAGGGTAGAGGTTGACTAATATCAAAACAGAGGTAGCTTGTGCTGTCTCACCAAGTAGTTCCTCAGAGTCTCCAGCCAAAACTCTGAAAGGGGCCTTTGTAAGGTTATAGGAGATAAACCGCAATTACAAAGCCTACTGCTTTGGTAAGGGACTGTCTCTACTTCAATTAATCTCAACCTACCAGTTCTAATAACCAAATGGAAGAAAATAAACATAGTGTGGACTCAACAAAAGAACTCTGGCAACATGAATAACCACAGTAAATCAGCCTCCCCTCCCAAGAAATGACAAAGGAGATACAACTGAAGATGCCATGCATAGACAAATGGCAGCAATATCAGAAGTTGAATTCAGAATATGGATTGCAAATAAGATAAATAGAATGGAAAAAAAGATAAAAATTGAATTCCAAGGAGTAGTTGTGAAGTTATCTCAAGAAATTAATAAATTCAAGCCCCAGTCACCAAAGATATGGACATAATGAGAACAGAGATAGCAGAGCTCAAGGAAACAAAAAAGTTAGTTGAGAAACTCCAAAATCCAGTAGAATCCCCCACTAATAGAGTTGACCAGACAGAAAAAAGGATCTCTGAAACTGAAGACAAAGCTTTTGAATATTTCCAAACACTCTAAGAGGCAGACAAATGGAGAGCAAAAGCTAATCATTCCCTGAGAGGGTTGTGTGAGCAAACATTTGTCTTATAGGAATTCCTGAAGAAGAGGATGGCCCTAAAGGTACAGATGGTCTACTTCAATAGTTTTTGGAGGAGAATTTCCCAAGCAGTGCAAAAGATACGGAACTTCAGATAACAGACAGTTTCAGAACCCCATCAAGAGTGAATCCAAATAAAGCATCTCCTAGACACATTGTGATTAACTTTCCCAAAGGTCAGACAAAGGAGAAAATTCTACAAGCAGCCAGATGTAAGAAAAGCATCACCTACAAAGGGAGAAATATCAGAATAACTGCAGATCTCTCAGCTGAAATGTTTTAAGCCAGAAGAAGATGGTCATTGACCTTCAGTCTCCTAAAACAAAACAACTTTTATCCCAGAATCCTGTATCTAACTAAACTGAGTTTCATTTGTGATGGAGAAATCAAATACTTTAATGACATAGACATGTTGAAGAAATTGCCATAACTAAATGAGCTCTCTAGGATATTCTCAGACCCATCCTCCACAATGACCAGTGCAAAGCTCTACTCTAAAGTAAATTCATCCAGAAATTTTTTAACAAAACTCAACTTCCACAGTGGTGAAAGGATTAAAAATGTCCACTGGACATCTGAAAATTATGACACCCAAAACACTAAGAGGCTTATCAATTCTCTCAATTAATGTGAATATTTAAATTGTCCTCTAAAGAGGCACAGGCTGGCTGACTGGATACATAAACTCAGACCAGATATCTGCTCTATACAAGAATCTCACCTTATCTCAAAGTATAAAAATAGACTTAGGGTGAAGAGATGGAGTTGTATAATACAGGCAAATGGAAATCAGAAAAAAGCAAGGGTTGCAATTTTAGTAGCAGATACAATTATCTTTAAACAAAAAAAGATAAAGAAAGATAAGGAAGGTCACTACATATTTGTCAGGGGAAACATCCAACATGAAGAGATTCCAATAATGAATATTTAAGCACTCTACCAGAATGCTCCTCAATTCATAAAGCAGATCTTAATGGATATGAACAATTGATACCTTCCTGCAGTATAATAGTTGGAGATTTTAACACTCCTTTGACAGTTTTGGATAGATCCTCCAAGAAGAGACTAAACAAAGAAATATTAGACTTAAACCTGACCCTAGAACAAATGGACTTTACAGACCTCTATAGAACATTTCACCCTAATAAAACTGAATATATATTCTTCTCATCAGCCCACAGGTCATCCTCAAAAATAGATCATATCCTAGGACACAAGTCTAACCTCAGCAAATTTTAAAGTATAGAAATTATTCCTTATATCTTCTTGGACCACTATGGAGTAAAAGTTGAACTCAACAGCAACAGGAATCTTTATATTCAAACAAAGTTCTGGAAACTAAATAATCTTAGGCTTAATGATAGCTGGGTCAAAGACAAGATTAAGAAGGAAATCACCACATTTTTGGAACAAAATGATAAAGAAGACACAAATTATCAATACCTGTGGGATACTGGAAAGGCAGTCCTAAGAGGGAAATGTATAGCATTGGAAGCCTTCATCAAGACAACAGCAATAGAGGAAACCAACAACTTAATGGATCATCTCAAGCAACTGAAAAGGGAAGAACACTTCAACTACAAAGGCAGCAGCAGAAAAGAAAGAACCAAAATTAGGGCAGAATTAAATGAAATTGAAAACAAAAGAATCATTCAGGAGATCAACAAACCAAAAAGTTGTTTTTTTAAAAAGATTAACAAAATTGATTAACCTTTGACCAATCTAACCAGAAATAGAAAAGTAAAATCTCTAGTATCATCTATCAGAAACGATAAAGGAGAAATAACAATAGACACTTCAGAAATTCAAAAATCTTCAATGATTACTACAAAAATCTCTATTCCCAGAAATATGAAAATATGAAGGAAATGGTCCAATACCTGGAAGTGCACCACCTTCCTAGACTCAACCAGAAAGAATTAGAAATCTTGAATAGATCTATATCAATCACTGAAATAGCATCAACAATGCAAAATTTCCCCCCCAAAAGTCCAGGACCAGTTGACTTCACATCCAAATTCTATCAAACCTTTCAAAAGGAACTAGTACCTATATTATATAACATTTTCCAAAGCAGAGAAAAAGAAGGAATAGTTCTCAACACATTCTATGAAGCAAATATCACCCTGATACTTAAACCAGCCAAGGATCCAACAAAGAAAGAAAATTATAGACCAATATCATTAATGAATATCAATGCAAAAATATTCAATAAGATCTTAGCAAACAGAATTCAACAATGCATCAAAAAAATTATACACCGTGATCAAGTTGGTTTTATTCCAGGGTTACAGGATTGGTTCAACACACACAAATCTATAAATATAATACATCACATCAATAAAGTAAAAAACATATGATTCTCTCAATTGATGCAGAAAAAAACCTTTGATAATATCTAGCATCCTTTCATGATCAGAACACTTAAGAAAATAGGCATAGAAAGGACATTTCTTAAACTGATACAGGCCACTTACAGCAAACACACAGCCAATATCATATTGAATGGTGTAAAATTGAAAACATTTCCACTCAGATCAGGAATGAGGCAAGGATGCCCACTGTCTCCACTGCCATTTAACATAGTAATGGAAGTATTAGCTATCCCAATCAGGCAAGAGTAGGCGATCAAGGGTATCCAAATAGGGTAAGAGGAGATCAAACTCTCACTCTTTGCTGATGACACGATCCTATACTTGCAAAATCCCAGGGACTCAACTTCAAAACTCTTAGAAGTGATCAAGGAATACAGCAGCGTCTCAGGTTACAAAATCAATACTTACAAGTCAGTAGCTTTTATTTATGCCAACAATAGTCAAGCTGAAAAAATAATCAAGGACTCTATTTCTTTTACAATAGTGCCAAAGAAGATGAAATATCTGGGAATTTACCTAACAGGATGTGAAAGATCTCTATAAAGAGAACTATGAAACTCTAAGAAAAGAAATAGCTGAAGATGTTAACAAATGGAAAAACATACCATGCTCATGGGAATAATCAACATTGTTAAAATGTCCATGCTACCCAAAGCAATCTACAGATTTAATGCAATCCCTATTAAAGCACCATTTTCATAATGTAAAGAATTTGAAAAAGTGGTGCTTCATTTTATATGAAATCAGAAAAAACTTCAATAGCAAATACATTACTCAGAAATAAGAACACATCAGGAGTTATCACATTACCAGACTTCAGGCTATACTATAAATCTATAGTGATCAAAACAGCATGGTACTGGCACAAAACAGAGCAGTAGATTTATGGAACAGAATAGAG
>NW_003852493.1:3291518-3315215 GCF_000181295.1 Otolemur garnettii | reverse complement strand
TGGCACAAAACAGAGCAGTAGATTTATGGAACAGAATAGAGAACCAAGAGATGAACCCAGCTAATTATCATCACTTGATCTTCAACAAACCTATTAAAAATATTCAGTGGGGGAAAGACTCCCTATTTAACAAATGGTGCTGGAACAAAAGACTGAAGCTGAACCCACACCTTTCACCATTAACAAAAATTAATTCTCACTGGATAAAAGATCTAAACTTAGGACATGAAACTATAAAAATACTAGAAAAGAGTATGGGGAAAATACTCAAAGAAATTGGTCTGGGAGAATATTTTATAAGGAGGACCCCCCCCCCCGGCAATTAAAGCAACACCAAAAATACATTACTGGGATCTGATCAAACTAAAAACCTTTTGCACAGCCAAGAGCACAGTAAGTAAAGGAAACAGACAACCTTCTCCCAATAGAATAGGAGAAGATTTTTGCAGATTATGTTTCTGACAAAGGTCTAACTAGAATATATAGAGAACTCAAACTAATCAATAAGAAAAGAACAAATAACCCCATTTCTATGTAGGCAAGAGACTTGAACACAAACTTCTCTGATGAGGACTGGTGCATGGCCTACAAACACATGAAAACATGCTTATCAACCTTAATCATCAGAGAAATACAAATCAAAACACTTTGAGATATCATCTAACTCCAGTAAAATTAGCCCACATTACAAAAACTCCAAAACTACAGATGTTGGAGTGGATGTGGGGAGAAGGGAATGCTTCTACACTGCTGGGGGGGATGCAAGCTAATATGACCTTTTTGGAAAAAAGTTTGGAGAATACTCAAGGAACTAAAGGTAGACCTACCATTTGATCCTGCAATTTCTCTACTAGGTATATACCCACATGTTCAAAAATTATTTTACAACAAAGATGTTTGCACCAGAATGTTTACTGCAGCCCAATTTATAATAGCCAAGACATGGAAACAGCGCGAGTGCCCATAGACCCATGAATGGATTAACAAATTGTGGTATATATTCACCACAGAATACTATGCAACCACATAAAAGATGGAGCCATCTTAAAAAAGATGGTATCATATCATACCTGGATGGAGCTGAAACATATTCTTCTTAGTAAAGTACCTCATGAATGGGGAAAAAAGTATCCAATGTACTCAATACTACTATGAAATCAATATATAATCACCTACACACTCATATGAATGACAAAACATAACTATAGTCCAGAAAGTAGAAGGGAAAAGGAGAGAGGGGGCAGTGGAGGGGGATATGGGAGGAGGGAGTGTATTTGGGGGTACCTCATCTAATGTGCATGATGCAATGGTACATTTCAAAATTATTAAGAAATAAGTATAATTGTGATGATGTGTTACTTAGTTCAATGTAAGCATTTCACATTGTACATCAAAGCAGTACCCTGAACCCCATAAATGCATCAATGTACAAAGTTATGATTTAATAAAAAATAATAATAATAATGAAGAAGTAAATATTGTAATAAGAAAAAAAATGTGACATTTGAAAATAGAGCATTTAAAAGGGTGATCAAGTTAAAATGAGGCCATTAGGGTGGATCCTAATCCAATTTGACTGGTGTTCTTACCAAAAGGAAAAAAATGGAATGCACAAAGAGACACCAGCAATGCTCCTGCACAAAGAAAGACCATATTAGGACATGGCAAAAATGTGGACATCTGCCCACCAAGGGCAGAGGCCACAGAAGTGAGCACTGCTGACACCTAGATCTTGGACACCCTCAGTCTTCAGAACCATGAGAAATAAATTTCTGTTAAGTCACCCAGACTGTGATACTCTGCTATGGCAGTGCTAGTAAATTAAGACAGATGTTTAGGGTCTCTGCCCAAGAACAGCTTAACACAAAAACTGACAGGCAGAACATTTTGAAAGATTCTAATATGGATTTACCAAGGGATGTCTGGTCATCGTACTAGCAGTTGCTCTAAGTTGTAGAAGCCTTGTTTTCATATATACAAACATGCAGTGAAGTAGATGAGTATGTCAAAATTGGTCCGGGCCTTCTAGAAATCAGAGTTGTCTCTTAATTCTTTTACTGTTCCTTAAAAAAATAGCAGGCCTGGGCAGCACCTGTGGCTCAAAGGAGTAGGGCACTAGCCCCATATGCCAGAGGTTGTAGGCTTAAACCCAGCCTCTGTCAAAAACTGCAAAAAAAAAAAAAAAAAAAAAGCAGGCCTTTCATTGTACCTAGGTAATTTTGCTTTAATTTATTTTTGCCGTGATTCATAGCAGAATGACCAGATTCTTGATTTAGTAAATAGGCAAGTCATTCACTAGAATAGCATGCACATGTGTGGGAAACGCTTATGGATTTCATCTCCATCTTAGGATAAAAAGGGTAAAGTATATTAGTCTACTTCTTGATGACAAACCATATGATTTCATTTGATACATACCGCCAGTTTCATGATTAGGTTGTATTCATCACAAAATTCTCATTCCTGGGGCTTCTATTATTAAAATATTTTCCTTTTATATTCATGCCTAGATATTATTTACCTATTCTGTTTACTATCTATCTGTTCACCAAGTTTTATGGCTTCCAGCTCTTAACCTTTCCTGTGTCTTAACTTCTCTGAAGGATGCTTCTTGACAGTAGTGTATAAACGGATCTCTGCCATTTTGGATCAAGCAGAACATACTCTAGTATATCAGTTTAACATAAGATATAAAACATCTTCCTCTTATTATAGAAAACCTATAACAATTATTTATACAGCAATAGGACTAGACTCCAGGGCAATTATTAGCAGTAAAATGGCAAGTCACCATTATTTTCCTGAACCTGAATCTAAGCAGTGTCCTTGTGAAGCCATGACACCCACCAGAGAGCATCATCAGTCATTGCATTTTTGTATCTTAATGTGTGATTTTCCACATATTTAATGGTCATAGGACCCTTTGACAACAGCATGCCATTTGACCTTCTTCTTCGATGTTGAGATTCTTGAATTCTAAACATTTGATTTACAAAGTTCAATTTCTAATGCATGTGTATCATTCTGAATATGTTTCTTCTGGTATTAAAAAATTCAGAGAAATAACACCTAGGAACAGATGTCTGGCTATTAATATTACTTCTGATCTTACTCATTTTATTGTAAGGTAATAGCATGAGTGTTTTAGAGAATAACTATATGTGACACAATAATTTATGTGTAACTGGTAATAATTATAAAAAATTGATTAGAAGATATGTCCCCTTCCTGGCAGGCATTTATCTAAAATGCTAGAATTTAAAAATGCAAATGGTATTTCAAATAAACTAATATTGGTGTCAGCATTCCCTTGTTTCTGGATTTGGTTTTCTACTTTTTTCTTTGTAATTTGGAAGAGCAAAAGAATCTCTATACATTGTTTTATTAGAATGAAGCTTTTTTCCCCACTAAGTGATTCTTAGACAAGGCCTGAATATTCAAGCAGAAACAATTCTTGTTAAATTCAAAATTATTATACTTTTCCCAGAATAAATGTATATGAAAGCTTTCTCTTCTTAACAAGAAAAATAGATATATTTACCACTTATGAAACGTTCCTCCTCTTATGAGTAGTGTTCTTTCTTTATGGGCATAAATTTTACTGTAGAAACCTTTATTTAAAAAAAATGTAATGTGTATTCTAAGTTGTAACATTGAGAATGTAGTTTGTTGTTAAACAGAGATTTTTGCAAAAATAATGACTTATGTTAAGGTTTTCCAAAAATCTTAAGTAAAACAGACATTTGGATGAGAATAGGATTCAAAAACTTATTTTCTGATACTTTGTTTTGCACATTAAACAGGCAGTTCTGGGACTCTTCAAATGTAATATTTATAGAATGTCTCCTTTCGAGGCATTCCAAATTCCAAATTCTTAACAAATATGATTTGACTAAGTCCACATGAAGTTACATTTTTTAAATTCCAAGAATATACTGTTTTTGTGGAGAACTGAGGAGCTGGAACATTACATGTTAAAACTGCATCGCAGAGTCATTGACAGCTGCCAAACAACTAAATTGCTTTGTCTTTTGAATCTTTCCCTAAGAAATGTGCACCGACAACCTTGGAAGTGATAGGAAAGAAATGCAAAACAAAACCCAAAACCTTTAGTTTGTTTTCTTCATTCTTATTTCCCTGCATAAAACAGCACTGTATCAATTATAATAAAATGGAATAATCCTCTCTTGTTACTCATTAAAACATAAGGCTATGTAACTTATTTTATACCCACACATCATCACGTATCACATTCCTATTGAAGAAGAAAGAGTAAACATTTAGGGAGGCATTTACAAATATATTTTAAAAATTACTTAACATTTTGCTTACCTAAAAATGTTCACATCTCAGAAATATGATGAGAATTTGAAAAAGAAACCCACAAAGTTGATCTTTATAAATATCACATAAGCCTATAAAAGTTAGCATTTTAGCTTATGTAATTTTAAAATTTTACCTTTTAATTTGTAACTACGAAGGGAAATATATCTTTGTTGTTAAAAACAAATAACCCAGTAATACATGTCTTGCATCATAAAATTATCCCTCCCAACCCCTCCATATCTATCCCTAGGGATAGCCACTATTAGGCATTTGTTGTGTATTATCCCAGACAGTCTTTTCTTATATAACCAAATGAAAAATTAAAAAATGGATCATTCTACATGTACTTTTCTTCTGCTTGCTTAATTAAACATTTGGCCATATATGTATTGTATAATTCATATATATGAAAACAAATTACCTCATTTTTTAAAATGGTCTAACAAGATTTTATAATATGACTACGTTATCTTTTCTTGAACTAATTCCCTATAGGGAAATATTTAGGTTGTTTCCTATTTTAATTCACTTCTAGAGTAATAGTTGTAAAAGATATGATCTACTTAAGCCACGGTATTGGTTATTCATATGAGAAATACTAATGTAGGAAATACTCATTGTCTAAAGTCAGCATTGAAAAAATTGAGATTTGTGTGTCATGTTATATGATATTTTTAAATATCAATCAGTAATGATACGGTATATTGAAAAGGACCATAGGACTGGAGCTAAGAGACCTGGGTCATTTTAGAACCCCATCACTTATCAATTTTATACAACGTTGTACAAACTAATGTCTCTGAGGTTTGATTTCTCTTCCACAAAATGATGGGTATGAAGTAGATGGTTATCTAAAGAGTCTAAAAACTCTAAATAGAGGATTCTATGCTGTAATTATCAAAAACCACGTGGCCATCCCTGGCTAGGTGAGCTGAGGGTTCCAGAGAAAAGCAGTCCCCCACTGTTTCAGCTTTCTAAATATGTGGTGGAAAAACCTGATGAAAATTATGACACATAAATTGCGTTTTGAATAATAGGTAGATATCCCTTTGCATGCCTCGTCCTATGCAAGATAAAGGAGAGAGAACCCAGACTTGATATTCCTAGGACAGATCACTCTGCAGTGGTTTAATTCAGTCACAGGTGGAAGAGTTTCCAATCCTCGATCAATGTTGGATTGGTCAGGTTCTATTAGAACCCTCTTTGTTGGGGTACATTCTGGATGTTAGAATTGAATTAGGGCAGACTATTAGAGTATAGTGTACCGAGGAGCGGCTTCTAGAGATTCTGCCTCTTAGACACTGCACTGAACTGATGCAAGTCCCTTAAATGGATAGCTGGGGCTTAGGACTGATTCAAGGGCCTAGTATTTACTCTTGTTTCTTCTCCTCCTTTGCTGGAGATAATTTATTATTGGCTCTGAGTAGTTAAGTGAAAGACAGACAGATAAGTTGGTCATCTGAAATGGTAACATGGGAAAAAGTTTCAGACCATTTTGATATTTAGTTTGATTAAAAATTAAAATGGCCTTTTGAGGACTCCTTTAGTCAAATGTATCAGACACAAACCTATAGTCTGTGTCTCTCTAAGAACGACCAGTATGTCAGGCATAAAGACTCTTCTGCGAAAGTGTGTAAAACACTTGGTGGTATGTTGCTGCAAGGGAGTATTAATGTGTTATAATTTTTTTAATTAAGTCCAAAGTGACTACTTGAAACCAAGCTAAGACGTGAATTAAAGGATGCTCCCTTTAGAGGGAGACAGGTCATCCACCTGTATTGTAAACATCTAGCACCCAGAACTATTCTTATTAATGTCCCAGACGGTGTGTGGTTTTATTTGCTTTATGTATGACATGAGGCTATGTTAACCAGTTTGATGAAAATATTTCAAAGTGTATATAAAACCAGCACACTGTACCCCATGACTGCATTAATGTACACAGCTATGATTTAATAAAAAAAAATAATAAAATATGTTGCATTTCTTCACAAAATAAACTTCCAAATCAATTTTCTTAATGGCAATCCATACACAGTATATTTAATAATGCCATTAATCGCTCTCTTACTAATTGTTTCATTACCTTTCTCATATTAACAACTGTGAACATCCAACATTATTTATCAACTGTACGAGTGCCCTCTCTCTCCTGGGTGGGGATGCTTACTTAGGAAAGGAAATGAAATCCTTTAACAGGATTTCTGCCTTTTACCAGAACTTTCACTCTCACCTGGGGTGAAGGCCTGCCCTAATTTCTTAAATAATTGCTGTAAACAGTTTATATATATGAAGAGTCCATGAAAATGGCTCCAGTGTTGATCTTCACATTAATCTCGTTCTACTTTCAGAAGAAAAACTAGCGTTATCCTTATATAAATAATTTATACAAAGCCATTCGGCGGGGGAATGGGGTGGTTGGTGATGGTGGTGGCTTATTTAAGAACTCTGATAGGCCAAATTACTTATTCTGGTAAAGTCTAAAAGATTTTTGATGAGGTTCCTACATTCGTTTTAATCATTTCTACAATAAATACAGACCAAAAATCCATGTCTTTTAAAATGTGTGAATGTGAGTCAAGAATTTTACATTTCTGTATTAATAATAGTGTGAAAGCTTCACAGGAATTACTGTCTCTGATAAAAAACTAAAAAGACTGCAGAGTGCTGTGTGTTTTAAATGTTTTGCTACTCACCTACTCACAATGATTTTTCTCTTTCTCCTTTGGACAAATTTAATTTAATACGTATCATCCAAAAAATTGCAGCTGTTTATTAAATAAATGTATTCTTTTTCCATTTTTTATTAGGTTGGTTAGCAAGCATTGTTTAATTTTAAAAGATGTTTAGGATTGTCACATTGAACATCCTCTGATACCTGTGCCTAGTTCTAATGAAAAGGCTGTATTTTAAACCTTTTGAGAATCTTGATGTTAATATAGGCACCATTACCAATTCTGGGTCGGACAAAATGAATCCATTTTCTCAGCAAGATTTGAGCCTTGATGCCCCCTGTTAAGACTCATGCTATGAGCAGGGCTGGTAATGTTTATGACAGATGCAAATTACACTCAACATCTTTTGTATTTTACAATTTGTAATCAGGCATGCATCCTCCAAATCCAATTCTTTCCTTCAAAGCTCCAAATGCTGGACACTTCATAAAGCAAAAAGCTTGCTGCCACCTTCAAGGAACTCAAACTATCTGATTTTTTTATTTGCTGCTGCCATTAGATTGAAATGATTTTTCTTCAGTTTGCTCAAAGCCAGATTTAAAGTCAGGTCCCAGAGGTAACAGGAAAGTCGATCCCCTAAGCTACTCAGTCATTGTTTGCTTTTTTTACATGTAATATCCTACTTCTAAGCCAGAATATAATTTAAAATACAAAACACACTCTACATAAATATGTCCTTTAGAAATTTTATAATCTGACATTTAATGGAAGTTAACTAAGTGCCTTATATCATGTTTGTGAAGAAAAACAGAGAAATTATAAATGTTCTTCAAGACAATTATTTCTTAATAGCTTTGTACATTATTTTCAACGCCACACCTTTGCTTCCTACTTCAAATCAGTAACACTACGTGCTGCTTTTGAACATAGACCTGCCAGATTTGCAATGCACTTAAATAAGCCTAAAAACATTCTAAACACTTCATACATTATGAGCTGCTGAGAACCATTCAAAGAGCTCTGGTCTGTAGTCACTTTCTGTTTGCTGGGGAACAGCAAAGGGTTACTTCAGCTCGGGCGCTGCAAGTGCGAGCAACAGGAATCCATTGGCTTTAATTTGTCCACGTCTTTCATTTGATACTACCAGTATTAATAGCTTTGCAAGGAAATTCTGCAGTCATTAATCATAATAATTAATCAGATCCAATTATATTGCATATAAATGCGAACAAATTGCTGAAAAAATAATGATCTATCACCAACATGTCACGAGGAAAAAGAGACTAAAATAGTAATTAGAAGCAGGGATTTAGTTGTGTCTGAGCGCCGGGCAACTGAGTTTTAACTGTATGATGATCCGATGATGTAATTAGTTGAAAGTCTCGCAGGCCTTTTTAGCACACCATCTAATGACTGTGCGACTGGAGAAAATAAGGTCCACTTTCCTCTGAGATCTTTTCTCCATTTATGCCTAACTTTGCATTTCTGCATATAGGAGCTCCACTGTCCTTGGTGTTCTGATACCAGAAACTAAATCGTTGCTGCCTGGGTTTTCTGGATTTTTAACGTCTATTTTTAAAGTAATGCTGTTTGTTAACTGAAGATTACTCAAGTTAGGAATCAATATATTTTTTATGGCATTTTTCCCCCTTTTTACTCTGTTATCATAAAAATGTGTAACATATAATTCAAAATGAAATGTTTTGGTTAGAGTAAGTAACACACTGCGGGTAGCATATATGTTAGCTGTTTTCACCTATCTTTCTTCTGAACTGCACTTAAAACATTTCAGAAAATGAAATTACTCTGTTTTCACTTTCAGTTAGCACTCTCTGGAGCCCTGGCAGATTTTATCAGAAACCATTTAAAAATATATATGTGTGTATGTGATTGTATATGTGGGTGGGGGGTAGTGTGTAAATCCTTCTTTAGCAGATTCTTAAACCTGAACAAAGTGCATTGCCTAATGCAAGTTATTCATGCAATCATTTGAATATGTCTCATCTCTTTTTATTTTCACTCTTGTGTCATAGGATAGCGCTTCCGACACAGTGTTTCGTACCTGCATAATTAGCGCTCGTTCATTATGTGGCCAAGCATATATTTTTAAACCTTTCAAAATATTTTCTGGTTCCGCTCAGAGATTACACATGAAATGGTTAACCAAAGATTGATGAGCACTTTTTTTTCTGATAGGTTTGCGACTTGAAAATAAATGTTAGGTTCATCATAGTTTTCAATACTAAGCACTGCACTTTACTGTCTTTGATCTCAGTGTTGCGACTACTACAAAGAAATAAAACCTTATCTTACCTTTTCCAGCATCTACTGCAGAAGACCTCAATAATGCATAAGAACATCTGGAAGTACGGTAATTTCAGCTATCAGAGATAAGAATTGACACAGAACAGGTAAACCCTACAAAGTCATCATGTTGAAATGAACTGATTAAGGTTTAGTAACATAAAACATCGTGTAGAGTGTTTCTAGGCTTGCTACATCTTGCTATTTTATATTAAAAAAGGAATGTCAATTATATATATTTAATAGGTTGATTAGCTGGTAGCAATATTATATTTTACATAAAGAGACAGAAATGTCTGCAGATCTATTGCCGTACACATCTATTTCGAGTTAACTGTGAGTTCATAGAAAATACATGGGCATAGTAAACAGGGTTTTGAAATGACAATTTTTTACTGGTTGCAAGTGCTAATTGCTAGTTTCTCAAGGGTATAGAATTAATCACCTGCTAGATTTACAGTCTCTAGGTTGAGACCTGAGGATGGAGGCAATAAGAAAAGCTCTTGAGGGACATATCATATGGTGAGTCTAAATATCAGTCTCTATGCATATGTAAATTGGTAACAAAGTTTTTTCAAAGCTCAAGTATGCTAATTTCAAACAGGCAAGACTAAAGCTAGCTTTTAGCAGCTGTTTAACGTCTGCCTGTGGGTGGTAGAGAGAGCTTAAAATACAAGCAAACAGTGGTGCATAAGTAATTAAGCAACATTTTGCTGGGCATAAATAATTCTGTTTATATTGCTCTTTTGAAGAGTATAGAATACAAAATAACAGATCAAGTGCACCTTTGGCCACCAGAGGTTAACTGTTCTTCCTCTTTACCTTTTCTTCAGTTTTAAACAATTTCAGGGACATAATAACAGTCTGATACACGATCTTTTATAACTTTATAGGAAATAAAATTATTTAAGATGGACAAAAAGAAACCTACCACAGAATCACTGCATTTACAGTTCACTATATTATTTTGTAGTCTATTCCTCTACCAGTTTATCAGAAGAAAATGTAATCTCTAATTACCCATCTATTTATTGCCATTTTAACTTTTAAAAGCATTGAAAGTACAGTTGGAATCGTTTGCTAAACTGGAAAAAATCAAACTTTTTTCAAAGTCCACAAAATGATAATATCTTCAGTTTTTCAGGACTAATTTTCATTGTCCCATGCCTTAGAAATGAATAGATAAATAAATAAATGATTCACATAGAGATTATTACCTAAAAATAAGAACTGTTTAAATCAATGTACCACATATTGGATAATCATACAATTTGAACAGCTCTTGCTAAGCCCGTAGAAGTGTCGAAAAGCAAAAAAAAAAAAAGAAAGCTGGTATAAAAAAACTGCATTTGATTCAATAAAAACCTTGAAATTGACCAGAAGAAAGATGAAAGATTTAACACGATTTAGAAATACCTAGTCTGGAAAAAAGGATTATAGATACTAACTGTGAAAAGAGTCAGGGGTTTAAACTTTGTTTGCTTTAAATATTCATGGTTTAAGGAGGTAATGGTGAAGGGAAGTACTCAGTTGGGTATCAGATCTTATAAAGGGCTTTCTAACACATACCAATGTTAGGAAGGCAGAGTAGCCATTTATGCTCCGGATTGCTGTTTCTCTTTGCATAGAGGGAACAGGTAAATGACATGGAATTGAAAAAAATAAAACCTTTATTCATCCTCTCCATTAAGAAAATATGTTAACATTTAGTGAAATAAACTTTGTTTTTTATCTTATGTTTCTAATTTTTAATTTTTTAAAGACCTGCTGTGGGGTTGGGTTTTAAAACCACGTGGCCTGAGGAGAAGAGTGGATGGGGCAGTGGATTGTGGGCAGACGTGATACACAGTCGGGTTGATCCACGGCCTTTCTCTAGGAAAGACATTGATGCTTGGCCACTTGCTCTCCCTCCTCTTCACCAGTATGTGGATAGTAACATCTGTTCCAGTCTCCCTAAAGAAACAAAAACATGAAATTCAGTCAAGTGGGTAGAGAATAATCATTTCTCTGGGACAGTATTCTTTTTATTTTCTTTCTTAATTTGAAAATTTTAATTTTTTTCTTTCAAAATATTAAGAGGAGGACTCAACTATAACTGGGATGCTGCCTAACAAATGCAAACACTGTAACTCAATCATATGTAACTTTATAATCTGAAATTTTAAAAAATGTATAAAAATATTTTGCCCATCACCAAGTATTGTTCATTGTGCCAGGACAGTATGCTAAAGCTTCTTGGGTTCTTGGAGCATCTCTGGTTCCCTTGGTTGAGCCATCCATTCTCTAAGTACCTTACCATGAAGGAGGGATGGGCCAATCAATCAAGCCACAGGCTCCATATAGCTATAGAACAATAGTAAGATCTGTTTAGAAATTCTGAAAAAACAAACAAACAAACAAAAACAACAGATAACAAAGAGTAACCACTACTCAAAGAAGTGGAATTGATTCTCTTTTACCTTAGCTGTTATTTCCCTAATAGTTGTTAATTATTGTCTGTACATAACCTGAATAATAATGTTTGGTATTAGAGGGCCCTTGCTCATGTATGATTAGGTAAGAACTTGCATATTATTATATATCATTAGGTTATTGAGAATGAACACAGAAAAGGCCTCAAAGGGGATGGGAGGAAAACTTGGCCTGTTGAACCAGGAAGTCTTGAAGGCCTATAAGAATGGGGATTTGAAGTAACCTAGGTAACCAATGACCAATAGAAATGGGCAATACTGCCTGGAAGTGCAGTGGGGTGAATGAAAGACTTGCGACCAACTCTAAATAGTTCTACTGCTGGAGACCTTTCTGTCTCCTCTCTCTCACCTTTTCTCCTTCAGGAGAGGGACCCACTTCCAACTTTCTTTAGCAGTGCTCTAAACTTTTTCTTTGTTCTTCCTAAATAAAACTTCTCTTTGTTTCCCTGAAACTTGTGCAGGTTACTTTTACTTTCTATCCCCACTGTCTGTGCTGCTCCAGTTTTATTTTCGGTTTACACTCACTGTTGCTTTTGGTTATTGCCCAGCCTTGGTTGAATTCTCTAGCTTAGCTGAGTAATGGAGGTCAACTGGGTTTAGGGAACTGGAATCCTTGACCCTCAATAGTTATCATGAATCTTGGCCATATGTCATCAGAAAAGAACTTACAATATTATTTTAATGGATTTGAAATATTATTCTTTGCTATACCACTTTTTTTTTAATCTTCAGACTTCTGAGGGCTTTACCCTGACAGTACCTATTGTCACTTTGGACTTGTACGTGCCCTGATTTGTCTGTCTCATCAAGAACATATAGTTACTGAAAAAGAAAAAAAAAATTGGAAACAGAAGTGCTTTAATTTGGATTGCTATGGATGTACCATGAAACCTTTGTCCTGCTCCTCCTCACTCATTTATTAGGGGAGACTAACTGTTTAGGTACTTTCCTGAGATTCATAAATATTTTTTTGATTTCTCTTCTCTGTGAAGTTATGAAGGCAGCCAAGTTTAGACTTTTGATGACTTAGTTTTTTATTAGTCTCTATAAAGCTGTTAGTGCTTATTTAGGCAAAAAGTGTAAGTTTTTCAGAATGGTTATAAAAATTGATACAGACTTCAAAGTTGTGACAAACCATGATCAACTCACCTTGTTCTGTTGAGTAAATTAATATTAACCTCCAACGTATGTGGGAACAGTGTATAGCCAGCTAGGAGAGGTCATGAGTCCTTGCTGAGCATAGTGGTGCACACCTACAGTCTCAGCTACTTGGGAGGCTGAGGCAGGAGCATCACTTCAGGCCAGAAGTTTGAGACCAACCAGGAAAACATAATGAGACCTCATCTCTGAAAAAGAAAAAAAAAAAGCCAGACATTGTGCATGACTGTGGCCCTAGGTAGGACAGGAAAATCACGTGAGCCCAGGGGTTGGGGATGCAGTGAGCTATGATTGTGTCACTGCGCTTGAGCATGGGTTACAGTGTGAGGCCCTGTCTCAAAAAATAAAATTAGAGGTCCAACTTGGAATTGATATCGTGACAGATGCTGAAATATAGAGTTTTATACCAGACTTTGAGTCCAGTGCTAAGTAGGAAAGAGCTGAAAGATGTAACATATATAGTCAATTCCAGATATTACCATGAATGTTATGGGACGAGAAAAATCTAGAAAATAATTCTAATCTCAGGAATTCTAATCTCAGGGTAGAGGCTTGTGTTTTTTTTTTTTTTTTTTTTTTTTTTGACAGAATTTTACTCTGCTACCTTCAGTAGCATGTCATGATGTCATCATAGCTCAAAGCTACTTCAAACTCTTGGGCTCAAGTGATCCTCTTGCCTCAGCCTCCCTAGTAGCTATGATTACTGGACTGCAGGTGCATGCCACAATGCCTGGCTAGATTTTCTATTTTTAGTAAAGATGTGATCTCACTCTTGCTCAGGCTGGTCTCAGACTCCTGAACTCAGGAGGTCCACCTGCCTTGAAGCATTACTGCTGTGAGCCACTGCTCACAGCCAAGGTTGATTTTTTTCTATAAACTTTGATGATTTTTATAGTGCATTCACAGGTACACACATACTCATGTATACACAGAGAGCAGCATAGCCTCTGAAGGTATCTTTTCTCCAGTGGTAGCAAAGCAGAGCGTTCCCATACGTGTAATGGATTGTGATGTCAGTAGAGTCTGTAATCCATCCCTGTTTTTGCTCAGAGCTTTGGCTCATCACAAGGAAACGCTAATACTTACTTATTCATTTATTCACACTCTTAGCAATTCACTGTTTACTTAGATACTGCAAAGTGCTGGACATTAGGGAAGTCACTACAGATGCAAAGTCATATAGGACATAATAAAACACTAGGGTCAATAAATACAGAAATATTAAAAAGTCAGATTTGGATAGCACCCATCATTGGAGGGTATCCCACTCCATTCTCTGACTTTTTAAGCCAGCATTATGATGGACAGTTAGAGGTGGGATTATTAACAATGCAACATAGGATATATACAGAATACTGAATATCTGGGAGTGAAGAATATCTGATTGCAAGCCTTCTCTTCTCAGCTACTGTGCAAAATTCAGATGACATGTTCTTTGGAAATTATTGCATGCATATATATGGTATATATATGTTGTTTAATATTTATTATTAGATTATAGAAAACTTTGAATATAAGAATACACTCGTTCCTAAATGGTACCACATATGCCCATACCCACTGTTCCCAGTGATCATCCAGAAAACATTTATAGCATGTTGATGAAAACTACCTATTTCAGAAGGAACTTTTGTCTTGTCCTTGTCCCAACACACAGACTAAGTTGTTTTGTTCAAATGAAATTAATTGAATTTCCAAAGTGCCTCTGTAACAAACAAAACTGTTGATTTCAAATGAAAGCTATATAGCTTTCTGCATTCAGAAAGACAACTTTAATTTGTGAATCACTTAGTAATATTTCTTCTTTTTAAACTTGGAAGTAGGATCCTACTGATTTATTTGAAAATGTGTGCTAGGATAGAAAAGAAAATAATTATATATTGTGGGACAGTTTATCTGGGAAAATTGGTGGAGTAATAAATTCTGGTGGGAAAGAATAGAGATACATCCCAAAAGATATGAATGTCTAAAAAAAAAAAAAAGAAATTCTGTTTTCCTAAAAAATTAAACTATTTTTCAGTTATAACTCAGACCTTTTTGACAAGCGAGGGAAATTTGTTTTTACTAATTTCCTTTGAACACGCCTGTGTTGCTCTTTCTTTTTCTGTTTTTGACTGTAGTCAGCACAGGGCATTGACACTGGACCAAATGTGATGGTGATATTAGAAAACTGCATACTAATCCAGTTATTTCAAGGAAAAAAATGTTTTTATGCATTATATCTTTATATGGAATATACCTAGAATATGTATACTCTTGGGAGTAAAGAAACATTTAAGAAAAAACTAAAAGCTATCATCATCCTGTCTTTCCAACCAACCCAAATCAGCAGCTACAGAAAAGGTAGGATCAGAGCAAGGGAAAGATCCGAATTTCTTACTGAAGGCGCTGAGGCCTGTAGGTTACATAGGATACGTCAACCCCAGAATGGCCTTATCCGTGTTCCCTCTCCTTTGTTGTCAACCTGATAGGTGTACTCACCCTATAAAACACTCACGCTTGTTTTGATTTCTGAACTGAAAATTCTTCTTAAAGGCATCATCTCATCTGCTGACTATACCTCATGTCAAGGGAACATCTGAATAAAACCATTGCCGTATTTGTGCTTTTCCTGTTATTTGTTTTTCTGTATAGATTTTTATGGAGATGATTGTACAATGTGGAGATCCGCTGCAGCTGAGAAACTTCTCTCGTTATATTTACTAACTAATACAGCAACCAAAAGGTAGAAGGGAAATAAAGCGAAAACATATTTGGTAATTTCATGAATTTAAAATCTAGCCCTGGGGGAAAATGCATCACTTTATATTTTGTATCACTGCTGTGTTTAAGAAACCTAAAAATGGGACTTTCATATTCTCATATTTTGACAAGTACTTTACATTTGCTTGAATAAATATTTTACTATGAAAGGAATATGATTAAAAGGAAAAGAACCCCCACACTATTAACTTCTCAGGAACATTAAAGCAGTAAAAGTACACATTCCATAAGCCCAGAGATGCAGCAGCAGGCAGTTAATTCAGCCAATCCTGGAAAGAGATTTTCTTTCTTATTTTTAAGCTCCCAGAAACTCTCCACTTGAAGAAAGGGGAGATGGGCTCAAACTGTCATACTGACATGGCAGAATTTAGCTCTTTTCTGAAGAGCTTCCCTGTCCCAAGAGCATAAAGACAATAGTACACAGTACAGAGAGCCAATAAATCAATTAGCTTTAACAGCCAGAGTTCAGGAAATGCATTTATTCTCTCCGATGAAAACACGGCTTTTCCTTGTAGCTATACTTCATACTGCTAAGGTCAATTTTTCACATGGAAATTATATTTAGTGGCTGAAAAAAATCACTCACAAATTTTATAAAGCAAAAAGAAGCACTTACTAATGTAGGAGAACAAGTTTGTTTTATTTGTAATTATCTATCTTTAGAGTAATTGAGATTCTAAACAGCAGCTAATAGCCTCACTGTCTCAAATTACTACTGCCTGTAACTTTACCTTGCCAAATATCAAAGAGCTTTTCAATTGCAACGCTACTACTAAAACCTGGGTCATTTTCTAGCAATTAATTGGAAGAGGTGATTAATAGCTTAATAATGGGTTGCTCTGTGTTTAAAAAGTGCAGGGGACGTGCATAGGAAAGGAATATGTAATTTTGTATCCCTGAAACATAACCTAATTGAAAAATCAGCAGTTGGTCTTATTTACTTTAGGCTTGTATTTCCAAACCCTCTTTTGATCTACTCTGAGGAAATGTGTAAATCTGGAGAGTATTTTTTAATTAACTCCTTGAACATTGAACACGCTATGAATTTAAGGAGCACAAGCCATTCCATGGCACCTGCTGTGCCGCAGCGAACTTCACAGGAATTCGAGGGCAATGCATGTCAAGTATCTATCTGGAGGTCCAGATGGCAGCATCCAGCCAGCGACTCACCACTCTGGAGCCGCCCTGAATTTCTCTGGTACACTTGCCTACAGCGTAGCCTTCATAAAGTGGTGTCTGGGAACCTATGTCCACTTCTCCTTTGGCTGCTTAATACATTCACCACAAACTTCGTGATTGTAAAATCCGGCTGCAACCCATCACAATATTCTTCCAGAAATATCCATTGTGACAGTCACTGTAATTTAGTTAGTTTGTTAAGCTAATGTTAGGTATCAAGGAAATGGCAAGTTGACTAGTCAGAAGGAGAGTAGTTCCACTGGGGAAGGGGTGGTTAGGGGCTGGTTCTCGTGAGGAAGGTAAAGGAAGAGACCAGCAGACAGAAAGGACCGGGACTCCTATGTCCAACTCACTGCAAAATCTTCTTGATCCTTGGCAAGGTGTTTGGCTATGGAGCTTACTGATTTTTTTTTTTTTTTTATTGTCTGTATAGATGTTCAGGTATTTTCCCCTTATATTACTAGAAAAAAGTCAAGCATAAAGCTCTGAATTTCCCAGTATTTCTTTCATACTTTAGTCCAATTTCTTCCCAGTTGAACCTGAAAATACTTGATTATTTGTCTCCCATGGTATTTGCATGACGTAATGTTATTGGAAGTCAGGACTTCAGTCTCTAACTGGCACTTGTTGCATGGAACCAAACACAAAATGAGAATGAAAAGGACATGTGAAATCAAGAAAACTACCTGAAAATGACAGCGCTGCTTCTCCAGCTCTCATAAATCCAGGCATCTATTCTGGAAGTAGTTAATTCTTCCAAGTTCAAGGCATCGCCTGAAGACCCAACTGGTCACAGAATTTTCCTTTCAATACTTCCCACATTTACTGAGGAATATATAAGAATAACAGAAAATTATACAAATAAAAACAAAAGGAACTTGTCTCCTACTGCTAAAAGGCACACACTCAGTCAAATTCAGTCATCTGTAGTGAAGAAGGAGCAGAGTGCCAGGCCAGTCACCTGTAAACAAATAGAAGAACAGCATTAAGAGATTGCTGTCTGCTCCCAAACAGGGCCCTCCTTATTCTCAGAAGTCAAAGGCTAGAGAAAGCCTGAATGAACAGAAAATGGGTTAGCTGGAAGGAGTACAACTTATACCTTGAAATTTCCTGCTGGGCAGGTAGTCTAAGGTTCTCACAATCCTCCAGCTCAGAGTACAGAGCTTTGCTTTCTGAATGTGGTAGGGGCAGACCAAGTCATCTGGGGTAGTTCTTTCCTTCCATAGCTTTTGATGGTTTTCCTTGGAATAACAGACTGGTAGTTTTAATTTCATCAATTGTCTTTCTACTCACATCTAAAACTCCCCCATAAACGTCAAATACTCAGTACAATTTTCTGTGCATTCAAATTTTTGGATCTGTTAACTTTATGTCCTGGTTCTTTCTCTCTCAGAAGTTCCCTTTGTCTCAAATCTGGTTTTATGGTTTTCAGTCTAGGCCTATCTAGAGCAATACTTATCTTCTGGAATTCCATTTATTTCTCCCTTGATTGACTTCATTAGTGTGGTGGAGTAAATCCTATACTGAACTTTTGGAGAAAGAGCTCTTGGAAGGTAAGTAGTTTGATGCTTGGTCTGTCTGAAGTATCTGTACCCTACCCTTCCTTGTCCCATTGGTCGCTAGCTCTCAGTGTTTCTTCAGACAAATTTGATACCCTCTGATTCTTGATGCCCTGTACATTACCTTTTCTAAAGGGAAATGTTTTATTTTTCCCATGGGAAGCAATTAGAATCTAATTTAAAGATGTGACATTTTGAAATTTTATGATTTTGTGCTTTGCCATGAGTCTTTGTCATTCTTCCTACTTGGCACATGCCTGGAGATACGTATTTTTTAGTTTAGAAAGCTTTCTTCTTTTTTTTTGTTAATGTTTTCCCTCTTATCATTCATGTTTTCTTGTTTTTATTTCTCTTTTCAGACCAGGTCTCCCTGTGCTGCTCAGGCTAGAGTGCAGTGGCATTATCTTGGCTCACTGCCACCTCAAATTCTTGGGCCTCATGCTATTCTTCTGCCTCATCCTCCTAAGTAGCTGGGACTACAGGGGCATGCAACCACACTTGCTTAATTTTTAAAAATTATTTGTAGAGATGGGGGTCTCATTATGTTGCCCAGACTTGTCTCAAATTCTAGCCTCAAGTGATTCTCATCTCAGCTTCCCAAAGTATTAGAATTACCAGGATGAGCCACCATGCCTGGCCTCATTAACTGTGTTTTCTACCAGTTAGATATTACAGCTTCTGAAATGACCCTCTGATTGTTTTATCTTTTCTCATCTAAGTTACTGTGATTTTTCTAAGATACTTCCTTGATCAGTTCTAATTTTAAATGTGTGAATATTTTTATGCTTCATAATTTTCATTGTCAGTAGCTTACTCACTGAATTTCTTCAATAGCATTCTAGCTCCATGATTTATCATTTATTATTCTTCTAAGCATACCAATAGCCTTATTTGCCTCATAATTTACTTGTATGTCAACATTATTTCTATTCTTATTTCCTATTTATCTTGATTTTCTCTTTCAAGATCTTTGGCAAATATCTGGTGATTATCAGCTGTACTGATTGGACACTTGCTGTGCAAAGATAAGACTGACAATTGGCCCTTTGTACTCCAGGGTATGCAGTCTGCTTGCCCGCTTGCTTGTTTTCAGCACGAGTAAAAGAGTACAAGCCTAGCTGTAGATAATGAAAGTAGGGTGAGAAGAGGGTTATAGGTCTTACTCTTAAGTGTATAGATTTTTACTTAGTTTCTTATTTACAATGTAGTGCTTTTTCTCTGTCATCTTCTGTACTTGATGGCTTTAAGTCCAAGGTTTATTTTGATTCTATTTGTTTTATTTTATTTTTCCTCTAGAGTTTAAAATTTCCAGAATGGTGGAGATAGAATAATTGGCTGTAAAGGTGGGGGCTGATGTATATTTTACTTAAATTGGCTATTTCTAGTTAGATACTTAGCCTTGTCAATTGGTCTAATTTAGAATGTTTTCCTTGTTTTGAATGTTGATAGATTTGTGACGTCTTTATTTGAAATATGACAAAGATTTTCACTGAAGTTCAGTGTAGTCTAGGCATTATCCTTATGTTATTTTCATGAATCTTTATAACAATGATATTAGTTAAAATTATCATCTTTTCCATATGAAATGATCAGTTAAGGATTAGAGAAGTTTCTCAAGTTGCACAAGATTTTACAGAAAGTAAATGGGAGAATCAGCTTGTGTTTCAGTTTCAAAGACTTTGGGACACACTTTTTTAACACTGTACTACTAGTATAATGACTCCGCAACAACAACGAAAAAAATTTACTTGTGTTCAGAGTTGATTATAGCAGGAAAAAACTTGAGCCATTGAGCTAGCAGGATTAGAAATCACAATGATTTTCTCTTGGCAAGATACCATTTTTCTCTGTCTTTATCCCAGGGCCTCTATTCCTTTCCCCACCCCATTCACCTTAATAAAATCTGTTTTCAAATGTAACTTATACTATGGTAGAAATTATTGACAAAAAACTTTAAAAATTACCTTTCCCAGGGGTATTTGAAAGTTAATTGAAAATTTTCTGATGAAGCTCCAGCAATATTTCAGGAAGTAGAAGAAGACATATTTTGGAAACGAGTAAATTCCTGAAAGAATCACATGGATAGACGCCTGTACTGCCCACTGTAAGGCAGGTTTTGATGTTGGGGAAAATGTGAAGCGTGTGTTATTATCCACCAATATCTTTTCATAGTGGATAGAGGAGTCAGGTAAAGGTCTGCTTGGGATGCTGATATGATACACTAACTCTGTTTTTATTTAATTTTTTATTAAAGTATAACTGTCCTTTCGGAAGTGAGGTGATAGCTATGTTAATTAGTTTGATTTTTGCCCACATCTCACATTTTATGTCAAATCATCACATTAAACCCTGTGGTATAATGTTGGAATCATCTTTTTTTTTTTATTGAATCATAGCTGTGTACATTAATACTATCATGGGGTACAGTGTGTTGTTTCTATATACAATTTGAAATACTTTCATCCAACTGGTTAACATGGCCTTCATGTCATTTTCTTAGTTGTTGTGTTAAGACATTTATGAAACTCATTTATAGCAATCAAAACCCAATTTTAGCCCAAGACTATGGGGAAGAGGGAGAGGAAGGGGACTCATCTGTTTTGTTCTTACCTAAGGTTTCCTTTTAATTTGAGTATGTGGCACAAGGTAAATATGGTAATAGGGAACAAGGTTTTCTTTGGGAGGTGAAAAATCTTGAAAGACAATTTTTCTATTTCCTGCAAGACCCTTAAGTGTTTTGTGGGGAAGAACTATTTGCATTCCCTAATGACTTTTTGCTAATGGTGGTGAAGATGCTCCCAGAAACTATTTGAGACTTTCATTGGAGAAAGGTTGAGGAGATGCCCTGAATGGGGAAGCATCCACCACCTCTCTCAGCAGGAACACAGGGAGAGAAAGTGACACTGGGTGGTAGTCCAGGTGTGAAAATAACTTGGTGGGACCTCAGCTTCACTTGGCGGCCTTGACTTAATGTAGAACCTATTCCAAGTGGCCACATTTAAGCATTTGCGAGTAGTTAATGAAGGCTAGCATCACACTTGAGGAATAAAACTAAGTATATGCCCCAGTTTCTTAACACTTTACTGGGAAACTACAATCTTCCTAATACATACACACATTTTATGGACCATTTCTGTGTCTAACTACTGATAGCACTATTAATACAAATGATAATAATACAGTGAAGTAATAATACAATAATAATAATAAAGTGAAAAATAATTTATAATAACTAAAGTTAATGTATATTGAGTCACACACTATTAAAATGTATTTTTCTCAATTTTCATTACAGCTGTATGAACGTTGTTGGAATGTCTACTATGTACCAGAGTGTTCTAGATTCTGGTAAAGAATATATCTATTCAGAGCCTGCACTGGTGGCTCAGTGAGTAGGGTGCCAGCCTTATATACCAAGGGTGGAGGGTTCAAACCCGGCCCCAGCCAAACTGCAGCCAAAAAAATAGCTGGGCATTGTAGCAGGCACCTGTAGTCCCAGCTACTCAGGAGGCTGAGGCAAGAGAATTGCCTAAGCCTAGAAGTTGGAGGTTGCTGTGAGCTGTGTGATGCCACAGCACTCTACCAAGGGCAACAAAGTGAGACTCTGTCTCTAAAAAAAAGAAAGAATATATCTATCCACTTTGATAGAGTTAACATTCCACTATGTTAGGAAATAAACAAACCAAGAAGATAAATATCAGATGGTGATAATCTCAATGCAGAATATTAAAAAAATGTGATAGAGAACAATTGGTGGCTACATTAGGTAGGCTAGTGTAACATTTAACTAAAAATATAATGTTCAGAATTGAAAATAGCCAATATGGCTAGAACATAGTTAAGGAGGAAGAGGGTATTTAAGAGGACACCAGAGAGGTCCCTAGTGTCTGACTCCATGGAGCAGTGTAAATAACAGGGAAGAACCTGATTGTGCAGAACAGTTCTCTGAGGGGCTTAGAATAACCTGGTTTTGCCCTTTTTCTCACTTTACAAAGGTACTAGGAATGCCACATCTGGAGATAAGGAGGAGCTGGCTATAATAGCTGGAGCTCTGTTCCTGTTCCCTTTAGTAATATGATGTCCTGCAGTGCTTGAGACCAGTGAGTTATGTCATGCAAGGGTATAAACCCAGAACAGGCTGCTTTCCAGGGATCATGAGCTACAGTGCAAGAGGTGCATGGGCAGTGAGACTCCACTTTCCCAGGAGAAATGTTCTTGAGCCTCAGCGGACCTCTGGCAATGAACCTACTGCTTCTCTGTCCATGGCTGGCCATCCATAAGCTAAAAGCCCATTCTATATAACTTACATGCATGGGTATTCTTTCTCATCATACTCAGAGAAATAACCAGGGAACTTGTTTCATTGATTCAGTTCTTACCATGATGGAAATTCACTGGGTGCTCTAGTGAATTTTGAACAAGAGAAGAACATGAACTCACTTATTTGGCTTGGAAAGCTGGGCAGATAGTGGACATCTTGCCTGAGTGCAGAAAGCTCAGGAAAGAGCACTTTTGATGAGAAAAGATTAAGTATGTGTTTAATTATTTACCATGTTGATTTTTATCCACAGTTCAAGAAACGGAGTGAAGTAAGCAGCTGGGGAGGAGTTTTGAGTTTCAGAAAGGTAAAAATTGAGCAATAGAGTTAAAATTTAGAGCTATGGGACTAGATAAGGTCGCCTAGTGGAAGATCTAGAGATGAAAGAGAAGGAGAAAGAAGCCAGACTTTGTAGGTCTTCAAATTTGAGAATGTAAACTTAATAGGAAAATCTAGCAAATGATACCACAGAATAGTCATCAGTGGAGCAGAATGAAACCTGAGAATGTGAGAATATTGAGGCCAAGAAAAGAACATATTTTCAGAAATGTGGGGAACATTTGAGTCAAGTGCTGGTAAGAACAGAGGCTGGATCATTGCACCTGCAAATCTGGTGACCCTAACAAAAGCAGTCTCAGTAATGTCGCAAGATGGTAGTAGGGTTGGATTAGATTGAGGTAGGTTAGGTAGGAGAAGCTGCAGAGATGGCGACTGTATGCCATCACTTTGAGAAGTGCTGATGTTAAGAAGACAGTGCAAAGGGCAGTGGGCTAGAAGAAGAGCTGCTTTTAGGCCCTTCCCTGTCTCTTCATTTCTCTCTCTTCTCCTCTGCTTTCCCCTTTCTTTCCTTCTTTCCTTTCTCCTTCTTTTTAAAAGATAGAATTTAGCATCTCCGTATGCCATTAGAAACAATATTGGAGGAGGGGAGAGAATTTAGCATCTCC
>NW_003852493.1:3279406-3291316 GCF_000181295.1 Otolemur garnettii | reverse complement strand
AGAAGCTGATGGCATAAAACCTGTAGGGCATGATTGAGAAGAAAAGTTCTCATTAACACAACGGGTGAGAAGAAGGAAGGATCGAAGGTGTAGGTTGAGGGGTTTGCTGTTGAATGCTGCACTCTTAGGAACAGGTGTGACAGCAGAGCCTGTGATGATGGGTTGGTCATTTTGGAACAATAAAAAGTCATCGTTGTGATGTCAATATTGAAGAAAGAAAAATGACATCATCTGAAGAAGCACTTCCCAACTAGTCAACACAGAATGACACAAAGAAAAAGGACTAAAATCAAATTAGATTATTAAAAAAGAATGGAACCTGCTTTTACTTGATCATCTTTTACATGGACTTTTGGATTCTTTGTACTTGGTAGTTTTTAAAGAGATCATTCATTCAAATAATGGTAGTTGTGCAGCTGATCTCTCTCATTTTTTGGTTATAGATAAATCCCCCTTTTTTGGTCTGAATGTCACATGTAATTGCATGCTGTCAAAACCTTTAAAACCAACAATGATTTTGTCCATTCCTTTCAAATCATTTTTTCATTCACTTGCCAAACTCAGAATTCTGTTATTCAACTTGGAGATTCCTTATGTTATTGGAGTATCTGTTTTCCTATCAAAGGCTCACTACTCATCCTCACCTCCTCCCTGTTCCCTGCACTTTCTTGAGTATGTTAAATACAGTAGAACCTCTGGAAGTTAACCACCCAAGAGACTGTAACAAACTGGTTAACACACAGAGGTGATCAACCTACGGAGCTAGGCCTACTGTACTGATATGTATATGGGGTGCGTGTTCAGTCTATGAAAATTAGGTCAGTTTAAGGAAGTGATCAGTGTAGGGAAGTGGTCAGCTATGGAGATTCTATGTAGTATATTGCCTTTTTCCCGAAATGCTTTAGCACGAACCAAAGAATGCCATGTTTGATTATATATGTTCTTTCCTCATGCCCACTTTATCAGATACATTTTTCAGTAAATTTTAAACACTTTAAGGTCAAGACAGTGGCTGAATACTAATTCCCCCCTCCTAGGTACTGCAAGTGTAACAAATGCTTAATAAATGCCTGTAGGAAAGCAGGGGGAGAATGCATTTTTAAGACTTATCAGCTCCTGGCTTGGCACCCATAGTACAGTGGTTACTGTGCCAGCCACATACACTGAGGGTGGTGGGTTCGAACCCAGCCTGAGCCAGCTAAACAACTGCAACAAAAATATAACCGGGTGTTGTGGCAGGTGCCTGTAGTCCCAGCTACTTGGGAGGCTGAGACAAGAGAATCGTTTAAGCCCCAAAGAGTTTAAGGTTGCTGTGAGCTGTAATGTTACAGCACTCTACTAAGGGCAACATAGTAAGACTCTGTCTCAAAAAAAAAAAAAAAAAAAAAAAAAAAGACTTATCAGCTCCTTATTTTATTGACTTACATCTTTACAATTTTCTTTGCAAAACTAACATATACATATGTTTAAGAAAAATTGATCCATACAAAAGTGAATATTAGAAGTGCATTGGTGGTACAGTGGTGAGAATAGCTGCCTTCCAAAAATGAATGTTTCAGTAAATAGATCTCATCCCACCTCCAACCCTCTGGTCCTCTCCCAGAACCTTTCCCAATTCTCCTTCCTGTGCATCCTGCCTGGTGCTGTTCCTTCATCTCACTCTGCAGTGCTCTAGGTTGGCACTCAGCCCTCTGTTCCTCCAGAAAGGGTATGCGCACATACCAGAGAAAGTTCTCCTTGAGTGGAGTGACTGGTTTATTTTTTAGTTGCTGAGAAATAATTAAAAATGAATGGATACGGTTAAATTGTAGGAAGCATATTTTTATTTGAAGTAGTTATAAAACAATTCCTTGGAATTAAAACTCATACTTTGAATAGGTCGATTAGTCAGATTTAATTTTTCTTTCACTCTCTTATATTGGTGTAAATATTTTCATCTGTTATGCATAACCAAAAAAGTATATTAAACTGTCAAAAAATAAATGATTTGCTTTTGGCCACCATGGCTTGAGGGATTTATTTCAAGTCTGTTGTGCTACTGTTTGCCCCTAGGATGTGTAATCTATATTTTAGGGGAATGTGGCTTACTGTAAGACACCTGTATTATTTATGTGTGATTAATATTTGCATTATGGTGAATGAGGTCTTTTGGCCTTACTTTTCTCTTATAGTGATTTAATCATTTCTCACAAGAATGTAGTCATTGTAATAAAACATTCTGCATACTAGTTTGTTTTTCAGCAATGACAAATGCAATTGTAATAAAATGTGAATTTTCGGTTATTAAATATGGCATCATGAATGTAATTTACTGGGCTACATCCGCAAGATGCTGCTATATGGCACTGCTGAAGCTGAAATGAAGCCAGTCCTTGTTTGTATAAATTTAAATATAAACATTGGTGAATAGCATCTTTAAATCACAATGCTTAGGCCACTAGACCTAATTTTGTGTTTCTGGATATAAATCTGCAAACTGCATAAACAGTTGGTTATATGGATGCCTATTAAGATGGTCTCATTGTAATTTGCAAATTTGCCACAAATTATGAAGATCCCTGATCTTCCCTGACAGATAATATCATTTGCCAGATTAGGATATCTGTCATATTTCCATTCTGTGGGTCCTAAGACGTGAGATTTTTCACAACTTTCCTTCAGTAAAAGGGCTGTGTCAGAGTGAGGAATTGTAAGAATTCCCAAATCTACAAGACTGAAATGTAGCGAGGTATCAATGTTACCTGCCAGAACGGTCTTCCTTCACTATGGTGATGACCAAACATATTGCTTTTAACACACTTGGGATCCTGTGGATTATTGACTATGAAAGGAATTAATCTTAAAATGGCTTATATTTCCCTTCTCACCACTTGCCCAAGCTTACAAAGCAACATGTCTTATTTCATATCTGAACGTGAACGATTATAAATATATAGGTAGACAACTTTCCTTTGTGAATACACAGAAGCCGTATCTTTTTTGTCCTTTCATGACACGGTACTTCAAATTTGAAAAGTTGTGAAGAACTCCGGAACTGAGAAACTTTTCCTTGTGTACCTTCTTTGCTTTTAGAGTTATAGACTGATTTTTATGCTGCAAACTTCAAGTGGTAAATATTTTGGGAAAAGAATCCTTTGTCAGTATTCCAGAGAAGGGATTAGATTGGGTGTCTACTAAAGGTATAATAGAAGAATCACACGTGTAAATATTGGCCCTGTGACATAGTCAATATCTTTTCAGGTATACATTACAATTGTAAAAGTGTTCAAACTTATTGAGTTTCCAGAGGAAGTCATCAAGAGTATTAAAGAATGATGCTGATAATTATACTAAATTCAGCCAGGATACGGTGGACAAGGGCTTTAAAACTTCAGAAACATCAATTAAAGCCCAAGTTGTGTGCAATAAGCATCAAAAATTGATAAAAACTCAAATTTAGGTTTTTAGATTTAGTGTTTAAATCAATCAACTGCAAACAAGATTTAATTAAAGAATATTATTTCAAAGTGTAATTACCTACTGGGATTAGAATGAACCTCTATTGCCCATAATGTTCTCCTACTGTGATCCCACACTGAAAAATGTTGAGTTTTAGATTAATATGCATCTTGTAAGTACAAGTCCTAATCTCAATCTTAAAGGACATTTAAAACACACTTGGAACCTTCTATGCAATCAAGCCCAGTGTGACTACTCTGTCCACCATGCTAAATTTGTGATTACATTTTTTATGTGCATGATTTAAATCGCTTTAGCAGCAGTCCAGGGAGCATTTTACCCTGCATATTAATTACACAAAGGCTTTGTCATGTGAGGGTCTCAGTGGTCATGGTCTGTAATCCAGCTCATTTGAACTGTGAGTACAGTTTTTGAGCATGCTGTGCACATCAAGCCCAGCTTTAAAGCTAGAATAGGCTGAGATGGTTAACAGGTATGGTTCCTGCTTAAGGAATGAATGCCATTTATTTAGTGACATCTGCAAACTAATTGCTTAAAAATCTGAAAGTGAATATTTGTGCTCAGAGGGCTGTTATTAATACATAAGGAACGCAGCTCCATGCCATAGTGTTCCAGTTGCTATTGTCTCAAGCTAGCATTATCTATAAAATAAAATGACCCCTTCCTAAAATACTTTACATTGCAGGCAAGGGATTATTCCCTGTCTCAATTTAATATTTTTTTTTATCCTAAGTCCATTTATATGTTTGGAACATTTTAAAACTCATTATGATTTAAAGAGGAATTAAATAAATCTTTCAGTATATCTATGTATACCTTCAAATACCAAGAAGCAGAAAATAGAAGTGAAAGATCATTAAAACCCATAGCATTTTAACTCAAGAATTTCCAAGTTATTCAGTACTTTGAAATGTGTTGCATTATTATCACAGTTTGGTCTTGAAAGATCAGAAAATTCATATTATTTTGTTTCACGTATTTTAGTGGTTTACTATAATTATTATATTATGTATTATTGAAACAAAAATGGATGCTCACATTTGATATGACATTACAAGCTTGATGTCATGGAAGCCAGCACTGGTGCTTAAGCATGAGGGAGAATCAGAATTAGTGTTCTCAATGCTATACAGAGATGCCCAGGACCTATGTCAGAATTTTAAAATACAAACCAGTAAGGAAAGAACATGGGCATGCACATGTGTATTCTAGAAAAAGATAGTGAGAATTCAGAGCCACTGATGGCTATCTGAGTAATTTAATAGAAAATAACTCTGCTTTAGTTTCTGTCCAGAGAAATGTAATGATAGAAATATAGAAAATATTTTACAAACATTTTACAAATAACAGGCAAATGTTTCAAAATTCATGTTGCAAGGAAACTCCATTGAATCTTTGCCAGAAAATGAAGCAGTGAGCAATCTTTTAATTGACATATATTACTATATTATCACACATTCCCAGACGAGCAAGGAGAAGTACAATATTTTTAAATCCCAAATTGTGTATTAAAAACATAAAACAGATTAAACCTGAGCTACTAAAATAATAATATGTAAGTGAGCTAATATAAGAATTGATTCTTCTTTTGTTAAGCCTAGAAACCACGTGGCGTATCTGTCATGACCACCAATATTTGAGGAAGAAATTAATCAACACGTGGAAAGAATATCTCTGTTTTTAAAAAATATATGTTTTCAACTATTCATGTCTAACTTTTCTTACCCAAAGCCATTTGCATTTTTACTTTTTAGTGTCAAAATCCAACTAACAGCGAAAACATTTGAAATTCTTGCTGGGACTCCTAGAAAAGGTCTATTCATTTACCATTCAATAAAAATTATTTTTTTTTATGTTCCATGCAGCAGGTAATATAAGTAGTGTTCAGGAGAGACAGAGCTGAATTATGCTGTCTGGAGTAAAGGGCTAATGATCTATAGGAAAAAATGACAAAAGAAAAAAAAGAGATTAAGGTAAATATAATGGAAAAAATCTAAAAGAATAGAGAAATGAAGAAGCTTATTTTTCGGAGCCTTTCTGTCTTCTACTGTCAGATTTAGTTTTCAATATATAATAAGTGTTTTGCAGAGAAATTATTTTCTATATTCCTTGAAATCATTACTTTGGAATGAAAATAGAAGAAATTTATTATTAGCATTTATGAGAATATGCATTATATAGACATAGATGTGTGTCCATTTAATCAGAGTCATGATTATGATTTGATTAAAGCAAATCCACTCTAAAGGTGGAAAAATTTTAACTTGAGTTTTTGCTGCAGGAAGACTTCTATGTAAATTTAACATTAGGTTATAATATGGAGAGGGTATGTAAAGTTATAGATATTTTTGTGGAATTGCCTCAAATGTATCCTATGGATTGAGGTGTATATTGAAAGGACGTTTTGGTGTGGTATTTGGACAGTCAAATGTTACATTGACTTACACTTATGCATCATTGTATTATAAAAAGATTCAAGGGGAATTTGGCTATGCCATTTAGCAGGTCTGACAGCCTTTGTAGGAGTGTGAACACTCAAGAGGCCATGTGCAAATGCAGTGTCTATGTCTGAACATTTGGGCTCTCCCTCCTGTTGGTTTGGGTTATAAAAGATGGTGATGTTTTTTAAAGGAACAGCATCGATTCGACCAACTCTAAATAGTTTAATTTTCATTTCAATTTTGGTAAAGTGGTATGAAATTTTAGGGTAGATACAGAGCTCATTTGAATTATAGAAGCAGTATTTGCAATGATCTGAAGATCTCAGTGAAACAAGAATTATCATTAGGGTAAGACTTGCTGCTGTTCTTCACTTCTGTTTGGCCACATTCATGCCAAAAATTATGAATATTTGGAAACATCCTTGGTAACTGAATTTTCACTTTTCTTAGAGATGTTTGGCATCATATAGTCATAGTCCTCATTGAATTTCGTAGCCTTTACAATGATTTCCTAGCAGAGAAAACAATTTTATACAAAGCATATTTTAAGAGCCTATTACTTCTTTGACTACTAAAACCTGATGTCATTCGATTTAAGTTGTATAAAAGAAACAGAGTGTTTTCTCAAAATAATCTGTCTTCTAGTGAGTGCCTAACACTATTCATAATACAGCGTAACTCTTCCCAGACAAATTTGCTGGAAATCATGCTTTGTGACTATGTGTTTACAATTCTCAGTTCTTTTAAAAAACACCTCCCTTAGAACTGTTTAAAAAATCTAGTAATTGGAAGTTCACACACCCTTTCAGAGTTGATGACTTTTCTGTAATATATTTTCTCCTTTTTACTTCTTAGAGTTGCACATTACAGAAAAAATTCATAGATTAAAGCTACATGGTTATTTTTCTAATGAAAAGCCCTTCTAAATTTTCTGGCATTTTATATCAAAGTTTAGTGTTTCCAATTTTGAAATCTCAGCAAAAAACTCTTGATGTGGGTCCCCTTTGATAAATTATAAAGGTAAACTTTAATGAACATGGAATAGGATCACCTTTGCTACTTGGGGTAATAGAATAAAATAAAACAAGCAAACACATTTTTCTTACTGCCACATGCCTCTCCTTAATAATAACTTTTGTCTCTTCTGCAGAAATAGATGCTGTGTAAGTCTCATTAAATTACCTGACTGATGGAATAAACACACAGCCCACAGCTCGCAGTCCATAGCAAACTGAGTAAGGAAGGGTCTGGATATCTCAAGAGTTCTGCTTATTTACACAGGCCTTGGACTGTTCTCACAAATATGTAAATTATTCTGGTTAAAACTAAATGCTAAAGTCTACACCATTAGTCTTCCACTTCATGATCTCCACATGGGGCTGTTAGAGGGATAATGTACCATACAATACACGGTTTACTTTTAATTAATAGAAAAAAATGTGAAATGAATATTAAACGTAGCTTAATGTGAAAAAGAAAGCTCCGAGCAGTTTGGTTGTTATTTATTTATTTAAAAAATATTCAGTCCTGCTTCCTGATTAGAAAATAAGTAACGCATTACCAGCCTGGATACCTTGCTGGAGCCTTTGGAAGAAAAAAGGCGCTTAGCGAGGCCTTAACAAACCGGCTAATGGTACTGGGCCTGACACAAAGACCGGAGCTTCTGGGAGAGGCCCACGGAGCCCTCCTCTGTGCCTTTTGAAGCCTACCGTAGCTTTTCTCTACCTCCTGCTGAGATGGTCCCCTGCTCTTATACCATACGGATTGTAGGATCTGGTATTAAATCTTAGAGGAAAAAAGCTCATCAAATAGAGCATTTAATTAAAACACAAGATCTGTTTGTCTGTGTTATAATTCAATGTGTCAAAATTAATGCCTCTGTTTTTAATAAATAGAATTACCAATTCGCAAACAGTTTATCACACGGTTCTCCACCACAGAATGGAATTTTAATTATATAACATTATTTATGGCAATGAAATGATCGTGTTTCATAATATTTGCCAACAGCCACAAGTTAGGGTTTAAAAAGAAAAGCTCCATTCAACAGTCACTTCCTCGGGTGGATTCCCTTTTGTCTCATTTGGCTCACCTAGGAGAAGGTAAAGACCTTGGGATAAGACAAAGAGCGGGCACAATTCGGGCCAGGCTTGAGGAGATAACAAAGTCCTCACTGAAGGCACTCATTTCCAAGATTAAAGGGTTTGAAGTAAAGCCTGAAATTAGTAACTTTTCATCTCCTTTTACCCAGACAGCCAGGGTTTTGTAATAAAATAAAGACCTTGCACTTTCAAACCTGCGTGCCAGACAGACTGTGAAAGTGAATGCTACTCAATTTTAAATTATTCATACATTCTTAATTGTGATGTTATCCTTATAAATGATAGTAATGGTACTGTTTAAAACCTAAAAAACAGCAGGCACCTGCCAGTGAAACGGGCTCATTTAAAGACCAGCCATTGAATCCTTAATAGGAGAGGCTATTCAAGAAGACTCAGCTAGGAGAAAGTCAGTAAGACACTTGATTTTACAGTTTAGAATTAGGTAGCTTGACGTGACTAGAAGAAGGGAAATGAAATGCCAGTGCTTAATTTACAGAGAATTTACAGACCATTTGGAAAAATCACCCTGGGCTTAGAGGGGGTACTTGCAGAAAATACTACAAACTCTCCTTGTAAGAGCATTAGCCGTACACAATGGTTTTTGTATTAGTTAGCAGAGATGAAAATATTCTGTGAGGCAAAAAAGACACGTGAAACCATGAATAAAACATCTTGCTCACTTTAAAAAATATAAAAGTTTGTGTGTCTCTATGTGCATCTGTGTGAGAATGTGAGTGCTTAAAAAAAAGTGAGTGAGAAAGATGCCTGTAACGGTCCAAACAGTTCTTCTGAGTATTAAGAGAACTGAGTTAAGAGTGTGTAAAAACTAAGATCTTTGAAAGACATACCATCCCAGTCATTTTACTTTATCCAACATTAAAAAAAAAAATGATGTTGCTTTGCATTCATTTTCAGAATCCTTCTAGTGATATCAACACTTGTCATGGTGTTGGGAGGAGAAATGTCTCTCTGAAATGTGGCCGTATTCTTTGGGAACATACTTGTTAAAAAAAAATAGCAACTTTTGGAGGTTGTGTCATTTTTAGATGGACATTTTTACATACATCAATTTTTGTAACCTTTTGAACAATTTTTATTTTTTTTTCCTGCTGGTAATTTCACATTAAAAGTCTTTTAAAAAGAATTTAGCCGTTAAATATTTTACTCAACTATCAGGTCTCAGACTAAATGAGTAAAGAGATTAGTCACAGATTTACGTGCATCCAACTTGGGGTCTGAGACCTGAGTATTTCCAGGATTCTAATGATACTGTTTCAGGTATCATTAAATAATTCTAGCCCCATATCATTATAGGCTTAGTAGAGCTGGTGTGACCGAACCACATTTGAATGCCTCCGATTCTGTTATCACTGAAGTTCTTTTTTTGCGGCCATTAAGAAAAGATAGTTTCTTGTACAGAAGTCTCCACGTCGATAAACATGAGGTCTAACATTACTCCTCACAAAACCCCAACCGAAAGGGTTTTTTGGTTGTTGTTTACTTATGGACATGGCTGCTGTGTCTATGACATGGCCCGAATGAATTTCTTTTTTCTGTATTCCTCTATACTGAAAAATGATATTCACTTTTAATTAGAATAATAAATACAACGTTAGCTAGGACACAAAATATTATGCTATTAGAATAAGGTGTTTCAGATTTGTAATGTATCATTTGCTTCACATTTGAGATTTCTGCATTGAGAAAATAGAGATTAATGTTTCAAGCATAGGTACTTGATTCAGACTGGAGAAATGTTAAATGCCTACGGTGATGGATATCCTAAGTACCCTGATTTGATGATTTGATTAATCCACATTTGCCTTTATCAGAACATCACATGTTCCCTATAAATATAAACAATTATTATGTACCAATAATAATTAAAAATGAAAAAATTAAAGTACAGAATTTCCAGTTTACTTATCACCTGTGTCCTTGAGCTCACAGAGACAAAGTGAGATCATATAATCAAAGCATTTAGAGATGTGGTTTATTTCTAGTAGCTGTTCAATAACTGTGAGGTATTTTGGAAAGTCAGTTTTAAGGGGGAACTAGCTTGTACCTTCTATCTATCTATCTATTTTCAGTATTGTTACACTTGCAATAGCAAATGACTAGGTCATCAGAATAAGGAATAAGCAGGAATGAGAGTAATGGTAAAATTGACTTTACTTGTTTCACTGCTACTTTAACCATGTTAAGGGGAAAGTTTGTACTGCAAGAATTATCCAAAAGAATTATCAAAAGTTTGACTTTCTAAGACATCCTTTTCCTTTCTCTTTTTCCTCATACTAACAAGAGCAGGCACTTGCGGTGGGCCAGGCTCTTCTGCCACCACGTATTCCAAGTAATCTCCCCTCAATGCCTCCACCTGCTGCAAGGGTGCTAATCAAGGCTTCGGGTTCTGTCAGGGTCAAAGGCACTGGCTGGGAGGAAGGGTACAGGGATAAGAAATTTTACCACATGATGCTTTTACTTATCACATTCTTCTGTAAAATATCCTTGTTTGTATACTTGAAGAATTTCATTTTGGTTCTTAAGAACCAGAGTATTCAATGTCACTTGGCCAATATTCTAATAATAAGATACACAAAGTGCCGGGGAACATACTCAATGGCTGGTTAATTCTCCCTGAAGAAAGACATTAGACCGGAAGAGTGACGTCATATTAGCCTTGGCAATCTCAGTATCACCAAATGTCTTCCTTTCAATATTTCCTTTATCTTCAAGTAAGAAAAAAAAGTCATTGAGGGTCAGAGCAGGTGAGGAGGGAGGGAATTCCAAAACAGTCATTTGTTTACTGGCTACAAATTCCCTCATAGACTTCGCTGTGTGAGTTGGTGCATTCTTGTAATGAAAAAGCCACAAGTTGTTGGCCAAGATTTTCAGTGAAGATTTTTCTAACTATTTCTCTGTTTATGTTTGCTTGGCCTGCTATGCTTCTCCCAGGCAGCCAATAATTTTGCACAATATGATACACATTTGCAATGTTTTCATCAGTTCTGCTCATTATTGGCTCCCTTGACCTCTCTTAATCAGAGACACCTTTTCTCCCCTCAGAAAAACTTTTAGTCCATTTGTGTGCTGCCTTTATTTTCATGGCACTATCCCCCCATAAACTTGAACTAACACGTCCCTGATTTTATTTCCACTCTTCCCAAGCTTAACAAGAAAGTTACAAATGTTTATTTGTACTCACATATTTAATTTGTAATTACGAATTAAAGAATTTATATTTTTTCTTTATGTTAAAACGATTTGAAAAAAATTTGATAAACTCTAAACACAATATTTTCTATCCTGTCCTGTTTCTCATGTGGAGGAATAAACTTAAATGCTCCTTCTAAAGGGCATGATGCTAGGCTTTAGTGATGCCCAGCCTTCTTCCAAAACACATTTTCACACAAATATACATTCTCACACACACATCACACACACATACATTTGGATATTTCATTTTGTTTGGCAAGTTTTTCTTTAGACCAGCGGTTCTCAACCTCTGGCTCACAACCCCTTTGTAACAATGAAAATATATCCTGCATATCAGATATTTACATTATGATTCATAACAGTAGCAAAATTACAGTTATGAAGTAGCAATGAAATAATTTTATGATTGGGGTCCACAACATGAGGAACTGTATTAAAGGGTCATGGCATTGGGAAGGTTGAGAACCACTGCTTTAGACATTACCACATAAATAATATGTCCTAAGGATGAAGGAAAAGGCTTTATCTTGAAAAGATAATATTGTTTATACATTAATTGCATCTTACATATATTTATATATTTTCTTAAATTTTTAAATTTCAGATGATTATATTAATCGATTCACATATGGGTGTAAGTGGTAGGGAGATCAACTATACCTTATACTACATATCAATTTTCCTCAATGATAACA
>NW_003852493.1:3277578-3279386 GCF_000181295.1 Otolemur garnettii | reverse complement strand
ACTTGTCAAATCATAGTAGTATCATATCATAACCAACATATTGACATTGATTCAGTAAAGTTACAAAACAGTTCCATTATCAAAAATATCTCTCCTGTTGCCACACCCACTTTGTGCCCTCCCCCTTTTTATTTTTATAATTTTGCCATTACAAGCATATTATAATCTGAGTATCTCTGAGTTCCACATCCCCAGTTGGATTCAGCTAACTACAGAGTGAAAATAATATTTGAAAAAACTGCAACCATAATTAAAAAGTACAAAATTTAAAATACAGTGCAACAACTATTTGTACAACATTTACATTGCATATAAGTAATCTAGAACTAATTTATATATACAGGACAATGAGCAGAAGTTTTATGGAAATATTATGCCATTTTATATTAGGGATTTTAGCATTTGCAGGTTTTATTATCTGTGAGAGTCCTGTAACCCATCCCCCACAGATACGAAGGGTTGCCTGTGGAAATGAAATCACGTAGTCTACAATCTTTGGGGATTGACACTTTTCCCTTAGCTATTTCCTGGAGAGTCATCCAGTTGGGTCTATCAACAATTTGATTCTTTTTGTCACTAAGTAGCATTCTGTTGTATAAATGTACTGCAGTTGTTTAACCATTCATTCATTGAAAGATCTATTTTGTTGTTGTTGTTAAGCTATTACAAGAATGAATTGCTGTGAAAATTTGTGAGCAAGTGTTCAACTGCTGAGTCATATGGCAGTTGCATTTAGTTGTTTAGTTTTATAAGAAATTGCCCAACTGTTTTCAATAATGGATATACCATTTTTCATTCTCACCACCAAGGAGTGCGTAATACAGCTTCTCCAAACTTTCATTGTCATTTAGTGTTGTCACTATTTTTTCCCTAGACATTGTGATAGATGAGCATATATTCAGTGGTATCTATTATGGTTTTAATTTGCATTTCCCCGATGGATAATGATGTTAAACATCTTTTCACGTGCTTACTTGCCATTGTCAATACTTTCAGTGAAATATCTCTTAAAACTCTGAATTTTCAGAGTTTTTGTATATTCTGGGTGCTAATTCTCTGTCAGATATGTGATTTGCTGTCTTCTTCCAGCCTATGGTCTGTCTTTGCAACTTCTTTACATAGACCATCATGTAGCAAAACTTTTAATTATAACGCTATCTAATTTCTCAGGTTTTGTCTTATGAATTGTGCTTTATTGTCATTCCACAAATCTCTTTGATTGGCCTAGATTTCAATGATTTTCTTCCATTTTTCCTAAACTTGTATTTCTTTTCTTAACTTTTTCTAAAGGTTTAAATCTGTGATCCATTATGAGTTAATTTTTGTATAAAATCTGAGATTTAAGTTGAGGTCCATTTTATGAACTGTAGATATTCAATTGTTTTAGCTCCATTTGTTGAAATGCTGGCGTTCCTCCACTGGATTGCGTTTGCACCTTTGTTAAAATCAGTTTAGCATATTTGTATTAATCTATTACTGGACTCTTTATTCTGTCCCATTGATCTATGTAACTATCCTTCTGTCAACACCATGTGATCTTGATTATTAGCTATCTAGCAGGCCTTTGTATCTAGTAGAAAGATTCTTCTGACCTTTTTTGGTTGCTGTCATTCCAAATTGTTTTAGCTATTCTAGGAAACATCTCTTTTCATATAAATTTTAGAATAAGCTTTTCTATGTCTACAGAAAATCTGTTAGAATTTTGATAAGTCCTATGAGAAGCCTACATATCAACATAGGAGGAACTGACATGTTCACCATATTGAATACTCCATTCTGTGATCATGGTTTGTCTCTACATTTACTTA
>NW_003852493.1:3263569-3276681 GCF_000181295.1 Otolemur garnettii | reverse complement strand
GAAATTTTATAGTGGCTTTCCATAGCGCATAGGAAAATAAATATCCATATTCTTTATGACAGCCTGCGAGATCTGGTCCAGCCTCACTCTGCTTACTTCCTGTGTCTCCCATGCTACCCTTACAATTCTGGCCTTCAGTCTTGTCCTCAAACTTGTTAATCTCTGAGGGTTTATTTTGTTTGTTTAGTCTTTTTTTTTTTTTTTTTGGCTTGCTCTATGATTTATCCAGATTTACCTTGCACTGCTTTTGTAACTTAACGTTAAAGTTTCAAATTTACTATGAATTTCTCTATGTTGTCTGTCTCTGCTATTCTTTATCTCAGCACCCATCCCCATTACATTAATACAAATGGTGATTATTGTGTTTGCTCCCTTTTGTTTCACATTATCTTCCCCCAAAGCAACTGTAAGCTACAGGAGAGCAGGACAAGGATGGCTCTTGTTCACCTTAGCACATCATAGAGGCTCAATGAACTTTGCTGCCTGAGGAACATTTCAAATAAATGTAAGTTACAAAATAACAAATCCAAACTGTGTATTTAGTCCTATAATTGACTTCAGACATCAATTATTTCTGATTGGCCACAAACAAAAAATCCTTTCAATTTTTCTTGAATACATATTTACCCTGAACCAGTACTCTCGTGGCTAAAAAGTTAAAGCAGAAAGTCAGTGTTCAGAACCAGGGAGGTGACAGCTTTAGTGCACTAGTCTCTGATGAGACAATTCCCATAGTACTGTGTTCCATGTAGGTAAATGTCTTCGATTTAGTGCTTTTGTTTTATTTTGTTTCTCCCAAAGGTATCATTTATATTGCACAAAAATTCACCCATTTTGCTTATGTTTTGATCAGTGTATAAAATCACATTAGTAACACCATGATCAAGACACACGATAGTTAATAGGGTTATATTTCAGAAAGGAGCATCAGTTACTGGAAATGCATGTAAAAGAAGATCAAAATTATGGAGTGAATGAAATTTATGCATAATGGAGGTTTATGGAAGGAATTGGACGTGTTTTGACTTGGAGATAAAGGAGTGAAACATGATACTTTTCTTCTTTATGCGAAGGGTCATCACTTGAAAGGGGATTAAATGACTTCAGTATGTTAAGAAGCAGAACAGGGACAAATATGTGAAGATTATAGGCAGGTAGATTTTAGTTTAATTATGAGAAAGATGTTTTAGGAATTGAAGCCTCATTAAGTAATGTGTTTCCCTTATAGTTACAAGGATTTAACCCAAAGTTAAATATGTCAGGAATTTTGTCGCAAATATTTCCAAGTTAGAGAAGATGATCTGTAGGCTGGCTCTCCTGAAGTGTTTGTTGTATGACTAAGATCACAGAATGAGGAAGCTCAGGTGCTGAAGTACTCACAGAAGTAGGACTGAAGTTATAATATGGGAAGGCTTTGAGTTGAAATTGGGCATAGAGGAAGATCGGTGGAAGAAATATTCAGGAGAAAATGTACTAGAAAGGAAAAGGTATGGAACACCACAAACCCATTCAGGTTGCATTGTTCTAAATAACCACTTAGATTTAATGGATCATAGACCACTGAAATAGGGAGAAAAAGAATGCTCTCTCAGATTGCTTTTCAAAAAACCCTTTCCTTTATTCCTCAAATGGCTTTCAAAGTAAGAGAAGAAAGATTTTTATCTACTTGTACAAATTCTCTGGTCTCTTAAGTAGGACTAATGATCCTATATTTACAAACAGCACATAGCTACAAACAAATACATATTTTTCATTTAAAAAATATCATTTGGTTTGCTTTTCTTCCAGGCAAATAATTGGCTTTTCCCCCCATCTTTCAACTGACAAAGAATTGGTAGATTTTCTCTATAACATTGCTATTATCGTAAAACTCAAAAGCAAACCCCAAAGTCATCAGTGATTATAAGCTGTGGTGTGTTTGAAAATGGAAATTTGACCACTTCAAACAGCAAAATCTTCATTCCCATTAGTTTTATGAACTGTCTGATTATAGATCAGGATAAAATGCACACTATTCTGTAGGCTGCTATGATGCACAAGGCAAGATGATGAAAACAAAGGCAATTATTTGTACTGGAAATAGCATATTTCATTAAGAATTTCATGCATGAGGATAGCACACTGGCACACATTGCTTTCTGTTGGATTTGTATCTGCAAAATTACAGACATGTCTTCTATTTTATTTAAGGCGATTTGCTTCTGCACACCTTTCTTGTGTATATCTTTTAAAGCTTTTAAAATACAATGTTTTACAAATAACCCACATTCAGTAAACTAAACAGTCAATTGACTTGGTGGTCATTTTTTCAGTCAAAACACAAAAGACTACCCATAAAAAAAAAATGGGGGTAGTGCTTGTGGCTCAAAGAGTAGGGTGCTAGCCCCCATATACCAGGGGTGGTGGGTTCAAGCCCAGCCCTGGCCAAAAACTGCAAAACAAAACAAAACAAAACAAAAACAAAAACAGGTATGTTGCTCCTTATTATACTAGTAAAGGAAAATATGGATAAAGTTTAAATAAATTAGTTCTATGGGATTAAACAAAGAAAAAGTTTACAGATCTTTCAGAATTGTCAGGATGAATAAAATATTTCATGAGAAATAGAATGACCTAGATATGGTTTTGAGAAATAAAGCAAATTGAGACAATCTTGCTTTAAAAAATGATAAAGTTATAGTTCTGAATCTCTAAGCTAGCAGTCAACCTGAACAAAGTCTAGACTATTTTGTTTTTCTATTTGAGATAAAAACAATGTGAGCAGAACGTTGTATACTTTGGTTCTTGAGCAAAATGGCAACAAATATTTCTGACCAGAATGGAAATGTTTGCCCCAATTTCTGTGATAAATAAAAGTTCTTCAAGTGAATTTATTGAAATGGTCTCCCCAAACATACAGACTTTCAAGGAGGAGGGTGTCCCTGCCTCTAGGTACTTCTCTCACGGATGCAAAGCAGCCCCTTCACAATCTTTCTTATCTAGGAGTAAGTTATCTGGGTGTGAGTCATTCAGATTTGCTAGTGGCTTTGTGTTATTGTAAGTGTAGATTTAAAAGTTTTTACACCTATTTAATGCCTGATTCTTTTTCCTGTGCAGTAGAGTTCAAATATTCCCATTTGGGAAATACCAAAAGGTGACTCTACCACTTTTTAGCTATCTTACTTAGGCTAAGTTACTTAACTTTACTGGGCTTCGGGGTTTCACTATGACATGGGGATAGTAATACTCATTTGATGTGAAGATGAGAGAGAATTCATGTAAAGCACCAATATAGTATCAGGTTCATGACACATAAAATGGTAAAGCCCTAATATAAATTACTTGGTGAGATACAAACAGAAGAACATTATCATGTTCAGAAGGAAATAATACAACTCATTAGTGATCATTTGATCAATTCTGAGGAATATTAGATTTAGTTATATTGGGGATTCTGAATACTTAACTTTCAATATTCTTATCTTCAACCATTTTTAGTCATTCATTTAATAAGCTTCTACTAAGTGCCACTACCTTTCAGTCACTTTTCTAAACATGAAGTGTACAATAATGAATAGACGACAGTCCTTGTCTTCTCTCCGTGTACTCCCCTATTTCAGTAGGAGAGACAGACTCTTCAAACACAAATACTGTAAGTACATCTATAAAGGTATAGACAAGCACTGTGAGAGCTTAAGAGCAAATAGTAAGCTCCTCTTAGAAAAGTATGGAGACTTCCTGAGAGGACATGAGACTTCAGCTGAATTTTTAAAGATGCCTAACCGTTTGCAGATAGAGGGAGAAGGTCATTCCTGGAAAAGAGTCCGTCATATACAAAAGCAGGATGCTGAGAAGGAGCCTAGCAGGAGAGAGGGGCCCCGTGCTGGTGAGTATACTTTTTAATCCATGACAGAAATAGTATAAAATGATGGCTTAAAAGGAGGCAGGGATCCTGATAACATTCCATGCAAATTCAAGTGACTTTGTAGGATGTTAAGCAGAAATCAGATACCAGGTTTACATTTTGCAAAGAATCACTGGCATCCGTATGGAGGCCGTATGTGATGGACAGAGAGCGGACACAGCAGATCGGCTGGAAGTCACAGAGTGCTTACTGTCCTTAAATCTATACTTAACAATTTAGTCTTATAATGATTGTTAATCCCCCCTTATTAATTTTGACACATTACCACTATGCATAACTACTTATCAGTGAAAATGGTCACTAGTACATGATTTTTTAAAATTACCCCCAGGTCTTTTGTCCTTCACAGCAAAGATAAATTTGTCAGGTGATTTTAGGAGTCAAATACAGCTGCGATTTTGCAGCTATCTAAGTTTTTCTCACTCAATAAGCTTCTTTCAATTGTGTGAAATCATACTGAGCAAACATGTATAATATGCTCTATATAAATTTTTGAAATAACAGAATAAATACCATAACCACACCCAGTTTAAAAAATAAGAATTTACTAGTATCTTTCACAATTCCCTGCGTGTCTCCCCTGTTACATTCTCCTTCGCCTCACTGTCCTAAATTTTGTATGTCTATTTCTTTGTTTTTTCCTTTTTTATAACTGCTTGGATAGTCTCATAATTTCTTTGTTTAAGTTCTTTCTCCCGCCTCCATGACGACCCAAGAGAGGATTAAGATTTCTGGTGTCTACCCTACGTCTGATTGACATACATGAGAATCTTCCCCAGTTGGTATTATAGCACAAAGTTGGTGAGGTGAAAGCACATTTTATGTTAGCACAGACTCAAAAATACTTGGAGCACTGGAATGCACATATGTTATCTTTGAACTGCTGCCAAAACATAAGGGAATGTAAAGAAATCTGAAAACTACTGTATAGAATGAGATATTGTCATTAATATTGTACATTCTTTGGGGTCAGTCATTCATGTTTTCTCTGAAAGGGTTTTGACTACATTAATTACTATTAAAAGATTCTAGATACACTTTTCTATATCAATAACAACTGCTTTCTAGATCTGAAAATAGAGTAAGATATTTTGTATATAATAGTTCCTATAAGGTTCTTTACATAGTGACTATTACAAAATAAATACCCAACAAATTGTTCTAACAGTGTTGTATTATTATTACTTCCAATTCTATTCTTAGGTACCTATTCTATCCAAAGAAATACAGTGGTGTGAGATGTTACTGTACAATTTAAGGACAACTTGTCATTAATGGTAAAATACTCCTTTCAATATTTTATTTTTATATGAAATTCATTCATATGAAATATGAAAACTAAAATTTTATGCAACCTTTCTCTTTTTTCATTTCCATCAATGTAATCACCCCTTATTAGACCTTTTTTCTCACATTATTCCAACATGAAAGGGCCTGTGATAAACATGACCACTGCTCATCAATATTTCTCTTTATTCTCAGCACACTGAGCCAGCACCACATAGCTCTAGGTAAGGCCACATGACTAATTGGCCAATGAAATGTGTCAATTCTTGGTGGAGGCGATGAAAATCTCCTGGAGCGAAATTCTTTAGTCTATATTTCTTCAATTCTAATCATGAAAAGTGTTCGCTGAGAGGGTGGAGTAGTAACAGGGAAACAGTTTAGATGGTTGGGTTGCCAAACAGAGAACAGGTGCCCAAGAGAGTGGCCTGACCTATAGCATAGTTTACATGAATCAGAAATAAATTACAGGTGCTGAGCCACTGAGATTTTCAGGTTGTTTGTTACCTAGTCAAAGTACTACTGATACAAAGTACTACTTTATTTTTTTATGCACAACTAATACTGGCATTCTTGCCTTACAGAGAAATACCACATTACTCAGTTTGTTTGTTTGTTTGTTTATTTATAGACAAAGTCTCACCTTGTCACCTTGGTAAAATGCAGGGGTGACATATCTCAGAGCAATCTCAAAGTCTTGGGCTCAAGAGATCAATCCTCTTGCTTTAGCCTCCCAAGTAGCTAGGTCTACAGTGACCTACCACGACACCCAACTATGTTTATAGTTGGGGTCTCGCTCTTGCTCAGGCTGTTCTCAAACTCCTGAGCTCAAGCTACACACCTGCCTTGGCTTCTCAGAGTTCTGGCATTATAGGTGCCAGCACTCCACCCTGCACATTTTCACTTTAATAAACTATCATGGTTCTTGTACTAAAAGGATGAAAACCTTGGGAGATAATATTTATTGCCTTTGAAGTTCACTTGCTTTTATTCAGCATTTTCACTCTTGTTTCTAAATATTTAAACATATAAACTGACCTCAGCATCTTACCACTTTAACACATAATACTAATAATCACACGCTTTTTGCAGAAATTAGTGTCAGCTATGAATATACATGGACAAACATATTAATCTCTCATTCTTTTGACAATACAGAAGAAGTCATTTAGATAATCATCTTGGCATTGTTTAAGAGAAGAGGATATAATTTTATATCTAACATCAAACTTAACCAGATTAGTTTGTGTATGGTAGAGATTATTGTGGGTGGTAAACTCTTTATCTAGGACTGAGAAAGCCACAACAAATAATGAGTGGACAAAGTTTATTCCAGGCAGATTAGACTAAGTTATGCTTCAGTAACCAACACCCTTAAAGGAAGTAGCTTAACAAGTTCATTACTCCCTTGCACTATACATCCATTCTGGGTTGGCTATGACCCTATTTTGCATCATGTTTGTCTTGGTATCCAGAGTGAAGTAACTGCTTCCCAGGATATTGCTGGCCTTATGTCAGGGAAAAAAGAGAATATCAGAATTACATAATAACCTATCTTTGAAGTGTCACACATACCTTCTCTTGCATTCCACTGGAAAAAGCAAGTTATATGGCCAGGGACATCAGTGGGGCAGGGATAGGCAATTCTCCTACAAGAAAGGACAACAACTATTTTGAACAGTAATATTGTTTAGCCTAGGGTTCATTGGCACTTTGTTAGGCTGAGGGAAGCTTCAGAAAAGTAAGCTTTTGGCATTTCCAAGGACACATGATCAGTATCACCAATACTTAAAGCAAATTAGACAGTTGAGAAGCAATGATGAATAAAATCAGGGAGTCTATTTGAGAGTTTAATCCCTTTTCCACAGTGAAGTAAAATATAAGAATTCCATATGAGTAAATCTGAGAAAAACAAGAAACCCAGTAAACATTGGCAGATTTTAGAAAAGAAATTCTGAGGTAGATTTCTAGCTATAAATCAGAACTTGAAAAATAAAAACAACTTTTTGGTATAATGATTTGTAATATAGCCAAAATTAGAATAAAAAGGCACCTTTCATATATCCATCATCCCTATTCAACAATTATGAAAGGATTCTCACTTTCATTGTATCTCATATCACTCCCCTCCCTGTCCCCTAAATGATTTTGAAGATTATCTCAAGATGTCACTTCATTCATGTTATTCAATTTGTGTGTATCTTTAAAAGCCCTTATAATTTAGATATACAGTACTGTTATCATAACAAAAATAGGTAAAAGATAATTGCTAAGAATTGTCAAATATTGAGTGAGAATTCAAATTTCCTGATTATCTCCCCCTTTCTTCTTTTCATGCGTTTATTCAAATCGAGGTCCCACATCAGGTTAATTATTATAAATAATTTTATGTTTCTTAATACCCTTTTAAACTATATGTTCCCCCCTTTTTTTGTATTTTCCTTCTCAATTTTGTAATTCTTGTTAGTGTTGAATAAACAATTACATTTAGAGAGTTTAATTCAATGTATACAAGTATATGATGATTATAGCAGAAGACCAGCATGTAGAAGCAAATAAAAGCATCTAAATTGACCAAGGAGCTTAAGGAGAGAAGGTTTCTGATGGTCTACGCTTATGATGTTTGATGAAAATGTGCCTTGCAATTTTGCAGACGTTGTTGTCATCACAAACAGGAAATCTATGATGCTTAAAGCCTTTTATTGCTCTTATTCACAAAATGCTGTTTAGATTACCTTGGATCGATTACTAAACAACATTCCTCATGAGACTGTGATAAACTGTATTTATAAAAATGACCATAATTTTTTTCTCTTCTCTACAACTCAATAAGGACAATATAGTAGAAGATCTTTCTGATCTGGTCCCAATACCTCTGCTCCAGGAGTGCACTCTCTCTATCTTGGTCAAGATTCATGTCTTGGGAGCTCTGAGCTAGCATTTAAGAAATCTACCCTGAAGCCATTAGGCTGGAAAGACCACAGAGAGATCGAGAAAAATGCTGAAATTTCCCCAGCTGTTTCAGCTCCTGAGTCTTTCTAGCCCAAGCATCAACTTGTAAATTTGTGAGCCTTCAAATGATTCCAGGTCTTGAGCAATCCCAGCTGACACTAAGTAGAATAAGCTGTCCCAACTAGGAGTCACCCAAATTCAGATTTTCTTTTAAATAAATATCGTGCTGTTTTAAATACCTATGTTTGTAGGTGGTTTATTATATAGCAATTAATATGGAAAAAAATAACTGATTATTTGGTTGAGCTTTGAATCTGTTGCTGCTAAGTTCCATCCAGGAATTTTATTCATTTTTCTTCAGCAAATTTTTATAGATTTCCTACTGTGGGGCAAATATTGTGTAGAGAAGTAAATCAGGCATGGTTCCTACCATCACATAACTTACAGTCTAACACGACTGAATGTAAGGGTATGATTTTCAAGGCTTCATTTAATATAGTGAGTATTAAAACTATGAAGCATTTATTATTCACATATATTATGGCCAAATAGTATACTAGGTATTTACATAATTATCTCGTTAAGCCTGAAATTAATCCTGTGAAATAAGCATTAAGAGACTCAATGGACACTTGGACACACTAAAATTCAAAGAACTTAAGAGCCCATGGTCACCTCATAAGTAAATAATAGAACTGGAGTTTCTACCCAGATCCACCTAACTCTCGTGAATATACATTTTGTTGTTGTTGTTTTTCCTATAATAGAACTTCTAAAATATTGAAAAATCAGTATCTGTTGAACAGGAGAAGGCTTATTTATTTTCAGGCTAATTCCACCCTGATGTTAAATGATATTTCAAGTAGACTCTTCAGAATGGTCTAGCAAACAAAATGCCATTGGAGGGTACACAGTCATCGTGGAAGAGGATTTTAGTAGTGATGCTTCCTGTTGCTCTGAAATCTGATATTAGACCAGGAATGCAAATTAAAAGTACAGCCTTGGCACCCCTAACTCATACCCACATACAATGAATTAAAGAAAGTACTTTTTAAATAGATGCAGCTCTGCTCCATGGCCTGAGTTTCCTGGGTGCTGCACAGACTAGATTTCAGCCCCCAGTTGGCTCTCTTGATCGCATACCCTGTACACAAATTCCACAGAAACCTTTGGTCCAACACTTTGGTCATAAAACTTGGTAGCTGTCTGTTGTATTCCTCTACTGCCATTGACACTCAGTCACCACCTTCCTTCCTCTCCTCTCTCGTCTTTGTGAGACGACTGAGGAGCAGGGACAGAAGTTTTTCTAAAAGTGCATCATTTATTCAGTGTGTTTTGACCTGTTTTATTTCACAGCACACTCTAATCTATAGTTAGACTTCAGTGCTTGCTTAAACTATGTTGATAAAAAAAAAAAACAAGCACAAAAAGAATTTATGTAACGTGCTTCGAACTTCTTTCAAAATAATTTATTAATCATTTTAAAAATTTGTGGCACAATGATTAAAAAATTATGGATTGACATGGTAAAGTAGTTCTCCCCACACAAGTTAAGTGAAAAAAGAGAGTGGTTCTTTAAAAGAGTCATTCATGGAATTATGGGTGTCCCACAGAAGAGGAAACTGAAATCTGCTTCCCCGACTGAAAGCCTGCTGAGCTATAACATTTACATTTCTTTCTGTTATGTCTATCAAATCAGAACTTATGACAGTATTCTTGGAAGAGATAAAATTGAGACATGTTCCCTGGTGATCAAAGGAGAGTTTAAACTTAAACCTTGTCCCTGCTCTTTCTCTGAGTATTTCTGAAGGCAAATGTGACACAACATTCCTGAGAACATGGGAGCAAATCGCACCCCGTTAGCTCTTTAAAGTATTTAGAAGAGGAACTTGTCAGGTTCTATGGTGCCCTGGGAACAAGGCAAGAAGGTAGGAAATGAGAAGAGGCGGAAATTATGCAGGGCTGCCCTTGTGAAGTGAAGACTTTCTGGAGAGAAAGCGGGGGCTCTGGAGAATGCCTGGGGTTGAAGGGATCCAGGAACGCACCTCTCGGAGGTCCTCCTCTAGGAAAGGGAGCTTGGAACAAAGCTGAACATCATCCTCAAGAAAATCCATGAATGAATACAGGACCAAACTTCAGACAGATGCAGAAGAAACCCTGGGAAACCTCCAACAATGACAGGTAGCCTCCTTTTAACCTGCCTCTCCAATTTTCCTCCAGTAGCGTTTTAGTTCCTCCAACCTGAGAGGTACCAAAAGAAGAAATAGGCATGACAGAAAAACCCATGTACCAGTCTCCTTGCTTCAAATTAGTTATGTCCTTTGAGTAGTTATAGAGGAGAGAGGGAAGATCTTTTAATCAGATATAAAAATGAATTTTTAAATTAGCCTAAATTAATTTCTAGTAAGTGCAAGTGACACAATGTTATGGACGCCACACCTTGTCATTAAGATCGGTGCTCCTCTCCCTGGCCTCATAATTCCCCCCTTCATGGATCTCTTCTGTTACCACACGAATACACAGTATCTTCAGTTGCAGCACAGATCCCTAACCTATGTTGCTCTTCAACTACTGTGCATTCCCCCAACTAATTTCATAGAAAATCTTTCTTAAAATAATTGACTAAAATCACTTTCTTAGTGCATCTTCACTTCCAACACACCCCAGCTGGACTTTGGTCACCATCCTCCACTGAGATGATGCTTATCCAGATCGTAAACGATTCCATGTTTCCTCAAGTTGCCACTCCTCTATTATTTCCTTACCCTGTAACAGGCATTCAGTATAACAGACCTTTTCTTCTTACAATGCTTTTCTCTATTTGGCTTTGGGAATACCACACTGTCATTAACATTTCCTACTTCACTGGCCTTTCCTTTCCAGCTTCCTCTGTGTGCCTCCTCTGTTCTGCCTCTAACATTGGAGGGCCCTTGGGGCCTATCTCCACTCCCTTTTATCTTGTCTATCTACCACACATATAAATTCTGAGTTACCTTAGTCTCAGGGCTCCTGTGAATCTCAAATTTATCTCCTGTGCTCATTAGGCCTTCTTACAGGCATACCTCTAAGGCTCCATAAGTCAAAACAAGTCTTAAACAAAACTTCTTTTCCCCTCTCCCCAAAGAATACACTCCTTGCTGTTTTTTCCTGTCTGTAAAGATGGACACATCTACCTTGTTGATCACAATTCTTGGAAGTATCCAGGACTGCTCCCTTTCTGCTAGTTCTCATGCCTTCTCTGCCACAGGGTGTCCCAAAAGGTGCCCCTAAATTTGCCATACATAGGGATAATGGGAAATTGTAGATACCTTTAATTTACAAAATATTACAAAGTTTTACAACGACATGCTAACACATAGAGTGTTTTGCAAATATTTTGTAAAATTTTGCCATAAATGTTTTGCAAACAAAGGTGCATTTAGCAACAATTTACATTTTTCCTATATGGGGACTTTCAGGGCAACTTTTAGGGACTACTCTATATGTCTCATAAATTCTACTTCCAAAATATATTCCAAATCCGTTCAGCCATTTCCATTTTCACTACCTCCTCCTTTGTGGAAGCCATCATCTTCTTTTGCTTAGACTACTGCAACAATTAACTAACAATCCTACTGGATTGTTAAATCCTGATTCTTTAATTCTTCCCACTGCAGCCTGAGAGATATTTTAAAATCTTACACTGTACACATATTTCCAAGCTTAAGACCTTCAAGAACTTCTAAGTAACTAAGCTTACTTCTGCCTTTTGACCTTTTCACTAACTCTTCTTTTGACTTGAAATGTTCTTCCCATAGATTTTATCATGGCTAGCTCTTTTGTGTCACTCAGATCTTTGCATAAATATCACATCCTCAGAGACATCTTCCTAAATCTTCAGTCTAAATTTGCATTCACTGTTGAATTGCATTCCATTTTGTGCCAAATACTTGCAGCTACCTGAGAATCTTGCTTATTTGTTTTCTCCCACCTGTAGTGCAAACTCTGTAACAATGACATACTCTGCTTGTCTTTTCCTGTATCTGAGAATCTGTTATCTATTCCTGTCACATAGTAGGCACTCAGTACATATTTTCATCTTTTTTAAATTTCAGATTAATATTTTCGGTTAAGGAAAAACATAAATAGGTTTCATTAGCAGGTATATAAACATATAGTTTATATGCATTGATAACATGCATGATTGGTAAACATATAGTTTACCTGCATTGATAACCAACATTTAGAAAACCACATTCTCAATCTAAAACCAATATTGCAGAATAAAAACCAGTAAGCCTTCTGCTCTGGCTATGATATAGCAAGAAGCTAGAGAAAATGCATCAAGTTAAGGAGTTCATCAATTAGAAGACTGGCAGAAAAAAATCAACATAGACAAAAGTTTTAAGCTGGAGGAGTTTTTACTAAAGATCTGAACCTGTTGTGAGAAACACCTAGACAAATTTTATTAGCAAAACTCATGAGTCACAAATAGCAGTAAATAGAAAGACAAGAAACTAACCACAAGGTCAAATGCTGTCGCTGAAAACAAGTTCATGGGAACCCTGGTGCACTGAGTGGCAATGAAAGTGACAGGGTGACATCATGAGAAGTACATTATGTTGCACTAAGAAGAAAGCAAGATATAGAGAAAATATTATATAAATAGCAGACTGATCACAGCAGAAGGAAGTAGGTGCCCTTGTTCATACATTGGAGGATTAGATCATGGTCTTTAGTGTATGATGACTTTGTGCAATTAACTCCTCTCTACCCAAATAGGGGCAGCAGGCAATTAAATAGATATATTCAATATTATATGTGGAAGCAGAGAAGAAACATTTAACTGGTTAATTTGGTCAATATATTTGGCGTTAGGGGCAGTGCTTAGTCGGCACGGTTCCGGCCACTGATACTGAGGGTGTAGGGTTCGAACCCAGCCCAGACCAGCTAAAACAACAATGACAACTGCAACCAAAAAAAAAAAAAAAAA